>NC_057798.1:248757147-249056609 GCF_018294505.1 Triticum aestivum
TATCCGGTGTTGCCCTGAGAACGAGATATGCGCAGCTCCTATCGGGATTGTCGGCGCATCGGGTGGCTTTGCTGGTCTTGTTTTACCATTGTCAAAATGTCTTGTAAACCGGGATTCCGAGTCTGATCGGGTCTTCCTGGGAGAAGATCTATTCCTTCGTTCATCGCGAGAGCTTGTCATGGGCTAAGTTGGGACACCTCTGCAGGGTATAATCTTTCGAAAGCCGTGCCTGCGGTTATAGGCAGATGGGAATTTGTTAATGTCCGGTTGTAGATAACTTGACACCAGATCTGAATTAAAACGCATCAACCGTGTGTGTAGCCGTGATGGTCTCTTTTCGGCGGAGTCCGCGAAGTGAACACGGTTTCTGGGTTATGTTTGACGTAAGTAGGAGTTCAGGATCACTCCTTGATCATTGCTAGTTGAGGACCGTTCCTTTGCTTCTCTTCTCGCTCTTATTTGCGTATGTTAGCCACCATATATGCTTAGTCGCTGCTGCACCCTCACCACTTTACCCCTTCCTTTCCCTTTAAGCTTTGCTAGTCTTGATACCCATGGTAATGGGATTGCTGAGTCCTCGTGGCTCACAGATTACTACAACAACAGTTGCAGGTACAGGTTTTGCGATGATCATGACACGAGAGCGATGCTTGCTTGCGTTGAGTTCTTCTACTTCTTCTTCGATCAGGGGATAGGTTCCAGGTCGGCAGCCTGGGCTAGCAGGGTGGATGTCGTTTGAGTTTCTGTTTGTGTTTCATCCGTAGTCGGATGATGCTCTGATGTATTGTGATGTTGTATTCGTGTGGCATTGTATGCCTTATGTATGTATCCCCATCTATTATGTAATGTTGAGGTAATGATATCCACCTTGCAAAAGCGTTTCAATATGCGGGTCTATCCTTGGTGGGACCTTCGAGTTCCTTTTGGATAGGGTCGCATATTGGGCGTGACACAGCGAGAACCAAGGGCACGACACCGTGGTCGGCCATTGTCACCGATTGCCAGTGTCACCGCGGTCATGTGGATCAGGCAGTACGGAGATCCTCCAACGGCGGAGCATGCCAGGGGCGGTGGTGCTGGGAGGTGCAGCCGATGGGGAAGGCGAGGAGCAGCCGGATCCATGGGTGCTGGCGACGAACGACGGCAGAGGCGCGGGGGCGACGCTCAGCGGCAGGGGGTGGCCGGCGACGCGCGGTGAGGCGGGGCGGGGCAGGACCGCAGGATGCAGGAAGGGTCGTGCGGGGGCGACGCTCGGCGGCAGGGGGTGGCCGGCGACACGCGGTGATGAGGGGAGGGGCAGGACCGTAGGATGCAGGAAGGGTCGTGCGGGTGTGACTTTGCCCGTACCGGCTCGGGGTGCTTATGATGAGGATTGCGGGTTCAATTACCTAAAATGAGAGGGACTTTTCTGAAAAACACCACGATGGTGCAGACCCAAATAAGTACCACCTCGCTTATATTACGATTTTGTCTATACAAATAGTGAAAGTGTATTATAATATAAAAAGAAAGCGTATTGTGACGGTGAACCCACGGAGTCAATCCGTGCTTTATTATTAGGGAAAGATTTGTAAACCTTCTCGCAACTTTGTCTTTTGTTGTGAACTAGTATATGTTTGTTATGTTCTAAGAATCATTGAGATATATAAAATTGCTTAACTTATGCTTTTCAAGTTTTTTATGAAGACGAGTGTAATGTGAGTGTTCCACATGAGCGCTGGACTAGCGTGTGAACTTTTGGAATTTATTACATTGTGGCCTCAGTTAACTGCATGAACCACTGTAACAAGATACATAGTTGCTTATATGTCAGACAACAGATTGTTAATTGTTAGCTGGTCGATAGCCTAGTGTTGAAGCGAGCTGAGCCAATGTGTCGTGTTTTGCACAACTGCTTACAAGTGGGGTAGGACCAACAGGGTTTACAAGTACTTATGTATACGTCAGCGCACAGTTCTCGAACAAGTGCTCTATCTCATCAAAACACACACTACTCGTATGATAAACCATGACAACTTATGTCTTACCATGCCATATTCATGAAAAAACTAGCGAGGACGCATCTGTTTCAGCAACATTTACGATGGTTCTCACATGATTCACGAGCACACAAAAGTAGCAACAGTTCCCATAGACGGATTCAAATAGAGTACTAGCCCCAGAGGGGTCGATAACAGACAAGGTTCGGATAATTAGACACAATCCAAACTACTATTAAACACTAGTTGGGGCAACTATTTCATGCCTCGATCTAATTTGGGCTGGACACAAGACGGACCTTGCCATGAACATCATCGAGGACGTCCCGCAGCAGCTTAATCCTGTGAACCTTCATGAAGACAACCTTGTGGCCTTGCCACTGATAAACTTGTTTGTGGAGGCATGCCACGTCATCTTCCTGCGTAAGCTTGACAAGAACAGTAAGCCTCACAAACGAAGGACTAGCTTTGAACTTCTTGTGCTTCAGTACACCCTGGACAACAGGCCTGACAACAGTGAGGCTGGAATACAACTCTTTATTGGTATAACTGCAAATGGCTTCCAGGATCCAACAGCCTAAGAACTCTGCTTTCCCAGTGCGTATATTCAGGTCATCCGCCTCATAGCAAGTGGCATGTACAACCACACAATCCTTGTCTGCATCAGCGCTCTAATTGAAATAGAAACAAATTCTGAATTACTTTTCAGTATAAGAAACACAAGTTATTTAAACCACTATGTATAGCATGGCATCGAAGCTAATAAAATTTTCATTATTAATCACCACATACTTAGATGAAAAACCACAATTGAGATCGGCAAAGAAGAAAATCACCTTGGGTAGCTCAGCCAGGGGGGCACATCCTCGAAGGGGGAAAACTACTCCTGTAGTGCCACGGGGGCTGTAACCTCAAATGGGGCCTTGACCATCTCAGTAGTGGCCGTGAGCATATCTGGGGTCGGCTCGATGGCTGCCTCCATCTTCTTGGAGCTCTCTATCTCGTGGGGATCAGCCTCCCGCGTCTGCTCCAATATCGGCAGATATTTGCCTGGTTCTCCTTGGTCCATCATGAAACTAATGAATACTAGTAGACCACTGAAAATAAAACACAATCGCAATGACAATGAAACAAAAGAGAGAGTGAGGATCGGTTACTGCTTTGCAAAAGTTCTTTTTTTTTCTCTGAACAAAAATATACCAACATCACCGATCCTCTTACCTTCCGTTCGTTGGGAGAGAAGAACAGTGGCAGATGCGAGTGTTGCCTTTCTTGAAGATGGTAAGGGAGAAGGGGATTCAGCGAAGAGTGAAATGATGGTTGCTTCGTCCGTCAAACTTAGACTGCGGGGAGGTGGGGTTTTGTAATACGACGGCTCATTACTGTCGCGCTACGACCGGGGTGACTCTCCGCCTACATACTGCCTTCTAATTTGGTGGATGGCATTTGGGCCCGCGCGCTGCATGGCCCGCATGTCGGTGAACAAAAGTATAACGGCATTCAGTAGAGGGAGACATTGCAATGACCTAGGAGGAGCCAGAAGCGGTAGAGTGTCTCCACTATACTAGTAGTAATTGTTTTTCTGGGTAGCTGTAGAGTGTCTCCACTTTAATAGTAGTAATTGTTTCTCTGGGCCCAAGACAAAACAGCCCATCCACACTAGCAAATAGTAAAATCAATTCAAGAGCCCATATATTTACTGAATGAGAGGCGCTACCCACACCCAGCACACCGCCCCCAAAAAAACCTGGGTGCTCTTCTTCCTCCTCGCTCCCACCCACCTCACGTCAGCTCGCTCCACTCGTACCCCCAAATTCCTCACCTCACTCATACAGAAAACCCCAGCTCCTCTTCTTCCTCACTACTACAGAAAAACCCTATCTCCCCTTCTTCTTCACTCGCACTACAACTAGGCTGGTCATTCATTACTCTGCTCAAATCCATGATCGTGATGTGACGCCCTCGAGGAAAATGGAGTCGGCGGACCCCAGCACCAAGAAGATGAGGCTCCCGCCAGCGGCGACGCATGTTGTAGATCCCGCACCCGACAGCGTGGGGAGAAGCGGCGACCCCGCCCCCACCAGATCCCAGGAACCCGTAGAATCTCGGGTGGACCGCATCAGCGATCTCCCGGACCCCGTCCTTGGGGAGATCATCTCGCTTCTCCCCACCAAGGATTGCTGCTGCACCCAAGTCCTCTCAATTCGGTGGCACCCTCTGTGGCGCGCCGTGCCCCTTAATGTCGACTGTCGTCAGCTATCTCTCTTCAAAGATTTTGAAATCTCCAGAGCCATCATATCCTCCCATCAGGGCTCCGTTCAAAGCATCTGCATCCTTTCATGCTACCTAAGCAAGCATACCATGCCCTGCACGGTGGACGACTGGCTGAAATCCCCTGAATTCACAGAACTACAGCTGCTTGAGTTCTACTATTCCCCTGGAAATCACATACCACATACAGAACTCCATGAACTTGTGCCCTCAGCACCGATGTCCATCTCGTGGTTTTCCTCCTCTCTCCACACCGCCACCTTTGCGTTGTGCTACCTACCAGACAATCTGGTACTAAACCTTCGACTCCCATTTCTCAAGAAACTTTCACTTGTGCGGGTTCGTATATCGGAGGCCTCATTGCACAGCATCATCCACTCCAGTTGCCCTGCCCTGGAGTGCTTGGTGCTTGTTTTCACAGTTAGAATCGGTTGTCTCCAAATAAAGTTGCCTAACCATGTAAGAGTTGGAGTTTATTTTGACGAAAGGAAGCTCATCATCCAAGATGCCCCTTCACTTCAAAGGTTGATCCTTGATTCTAGTTATTCACCGTTGCAAATAACCATCCTCTCTGCGCCTAAACTGGAGACCTTGGGTGTAATACATGATCTCTGTGCTCATTTCAATATGGTGTCTGGCTCCACAGTTCTTCAGGTACTTTATATTATCATCTACACTTGTAACCATAAGCTGCATTTTAAATTTCTGCGCGTAAGTTATATATCATCTTGAAGTACACATTTTGTACTAATATTATGTTCTAAGCTCAATGAAGAGTTTCTCCATGGATGGCCTATCAATAGTGCTGGATTCTGTCAAGATCTTATATATCTAAATGAATAGTTTTGATCTGAACAAGATTATTGGTTTGCTGCAATGCTTTCCATGTCTAGAGAAGTTGTATATAAAGGTGATAATTTCACGCACATTGGAAGCCCGCATATAGTGTACTAGAATTAACCATTCAGTTGTTCCTCTTTCGACACTCTCTTTTTAGACCTTAACTGTTTTCAATCTTCATGTCTATTTAGGCAACAGGACGGGGTAAGAAAGTTATAACCAATCGGTGGATTCGTAAGCATCAGGATTTTCTCACTTCTCATGAGATTTGATTGAAGACAATAACGCTAGAACGATATGTAGCCAACCGTGCAAACACTAGATTTGTCACATTCTTCCTGCTGAATGCGAGGTACTATTGTCCATCAGGCTTAAGTTTATCAGCAGCATGGTTTTGACGGATGGGTATGTCGAAGAGCAAAAAAGGAGTTTCAGGTGGGCAAAAGAGCTTCTGAACGTGACGGGCTTCTATTTACAACATATTGTGGTCATAATCCAGTAAATTTTACGACCCATGATGTTCATTCTAAGGACCTGACCAATCCATTTGACTGTGACTGCTGAAAACAGTGCTGGAGTTAGATGTTGTTGCCCTTTTCAACCTGGGCTTTTTGTAAACCTGATGAACAATTAACCCTCATGCTTTTGTACAGTTTGTAAGCTGGAGTTAGATGTTCCTGCCCTTTTCAACTCGGCTGTGACTGTCATATTTCCTTAAGAACAAGGAAAATGGCTTGCCATTCGTTTAATTTGGAGTGAAATATTGTAACAAATCCCAACCAAGGGAAATAACATCACTCTCGCCGGCTGATTGATCTCACTGTGCATTACAGAAGCCAAGTGATTAGCCCGCACCAGCACCCACAAACTTATTTCAAACTAGCACATCAAATGGGCTATAAATTTTCATAGGAAAGGCTGCATGACCGTGACAGATTTGGATTCTGACATTTGGGACCCGCGAGGAAATAGCCTATCCAAGGTGGTGGCGACTTACTAGCCAGTCAAAAACGATTCTGCCTATCAGCCATTGGATTGACATCCAATATCTGTCGTGTATCTTCTATCTCTTGCCTTCTTCTTCCTCCAGCCGCCCAAACCAAACCACCCCATTGGCTCCACCTGCTCCCGCCTCCCATGGCAGGCTGCGCCTCCGCCGCCCAACCGTATGTACCCTCCAACGTTGGCCAGTCCCTCCCTCTATTCCCCCACACGTCCTGTTATTCTCCGACGACGTCAGCCCCAACACGCACCCGCACCCGAACCAGTCAACCGTCGTACTCCCCTCTGCCTACGACTGGACCGGTGCATCTTCCACGGCTCCTGTTCGTTCCGTCCGAGGCCTCGCCGTCGACCTCCTCCTTGCGGCCTTGGTTCGCTCGCCGTGCGCGGTGCACCGCCCTCTTGTGTTGTCAACGTCGTCAACAATCGAGAGGAACAAGGAGATGACTGTACGTGGAGAGGATGACAGTAGGGATCCACCAGCGTCATGGCAGTACGCAAGCAAGTGCCTCTAAATTACAAGCCCAAAAATATGGTTCCTCCTAATGGTTGGACATCTGGGGCTCACGCCATTGTCAACGTAGTCAATAAACGAGAGAATTACACTACGAGCGGCTGACACCAGGGACCCAGTAGGTCGCGCAGTTTTTTTTGAGGAACAAGTAGTTGTTATTTATACTAGTTTTAGCGACGGATCAGGGTAAAAACGGGGCTGTGCAGGGGCTGTGGCCCGTCTAGCCAGGGTTTTATTTATGTTTACCACATCATGAGCCCAGTTGTGTTTTTTTCTTGCTGAAAATGGCTAGCCCAGTTCTATTTTTTAAAAGAAATACCCAAACAAGGCCTACTTGCTTTATCGGCCCTGCTGGGCTGCAAATCTTTCAAGACGAGGAGAGTTTCATTCGGTTTGCCCAGAAATGGGCTGTACATTTTTAAAACACTTCAAACCGGGAATTAGTTTCAAGTTTTTTTCATTACAAGATTTTAAATTCCATTGATTTTTATGCATGGACAATTATTTGGATATTATATTTATATAAATTATTTTTCAAAATATTTTGAATGTGAATCGATATTTCTGGATTAAAAACGGTTGACCGCACCGAAATATGCAAAATTTCGTATACTTTTTGATCGTGGACACAATATGGGGTGTAATGCTAACAAAAAGAAGATGCGCTCCGAAAAATTCTTATGATTTAGCAAATGGGTTGTACATTATTAGAAATAATGGCAGATGGGTTGTATGCTGTTTTCCACAGATTTGAGGCTGACTTGTGCGCCTACTACAGGTTGATGCATATGCTTTCATAAAAAAGGTTGATGCACACGCAACGCCCTGTCAACTTAGTCAACACACAAGAGCAGTGACTGTTGGATGTCCATCCAACGGCTGTCGTGCTTCTTCAATCTCTGCTCTTCATGATCTAGCAGCTCAAACAAGCGCCAGCGGGACTGTCTGCTCCCTCCTCCCGCGGTCGGCTATGCTACCGCATAGGCCTCATGGCCCCATCGTACTCCCATCGCTGGCCTAGCCATCCCTCTACTGACCCACACATGCTGTTATTCTCCGGGGACGGCAGACGAACTAGTAAACCCTCGTACTCCTCCGCGTGGGAAATAACTACCGAGTATTCCCCAGCTCCATGTCGTTCCCTTCCTAGGCCTCGCTGTCGTCCACCGCCCTGGAGCTCTCAGCGCGGCCTGGTCAACGTGGTACTGTACGTGCAGAGGCTGACAGCTGGGTCCACGGCCCCACGAAAGGAAATGCCTCCTTATTACGCGCAAAATAATGATACATCCACCTGGCAGCTAGGACCCACAGGAAGGGCCTCTGTATTTTGCGAGAAAAACGTTCCCCCGCTGACAGGTCAGACCCACCAGCTATATCTTCGCATGCAAGGAAGTTCCTCCTTATTACACCCAAAAAAATGAATACCCCCTACTAGCTGGGACCCACCATATTGTTGGCCTGACTTGTGGGCCTACTAACTTGACAGGGACGGAGGGCTTTGTCAACTTAGTCAATACTCCAGTGACCGTATGATGTCCATCCAACGGCCATAGTGCTTCTTCAACCTCTGGTCTTCTTGCTTCAGCCGCCCAAAGCAGCGCCGGTCGTGCCACCTGCTCCTACCTCCCGTGGCCGGCTGTGCTACCGCGGAGGCCTCACCGCCCCCATACTACTCCCACCACTGGCCAGGCCATCCCTCCACTCACCCACACACCCTGTTATTCTGCGGCGACGGCAGCCTCAAACCGCAGCCGAACCAGTGAACCCTTGTACTCCTCTCTGCTTGGGCATCCACTGCCGCGTCATCCTTGGCTCCACGTCGTCCCCTTCCTAGGCCTCGCCGTCGTCCACCACCGTGGTGCTCTCTGCGTGGCATGGTCAATGTGGTCAACGACTGACTTCCATCGGAAGAGTACTGTACATAGAGAGGCTGACAGCTGGGTCCATGACAGCCACAAGGAAGGGCCTCCTCATTACGCGGAAAATAATTATTCATCCACCTGACAGCAGGCACCTACCGGACTGGCCACCAGTATTTCGTGAAAAAACATTTGCCCCTGACTGCTGGGACCCACCGGATGGGCCACCGTATTTCGTGAAAAAAAACGTTCCCCCCGCTGTCAGGTCGGACCCACCGGAAGTGCCTCCTTATTACGCACAAAAAAATGAATACTCCCCCTGCTAGCTGGGAACCACCTTGGTGGGAGGCTGACTTGTGGGCCTACTAAATTGACGGGGATGGAGGGCTTTGTCAACTTAGTCAATATGAACGATTCTAGCTCCTGTGACTGTACGATGTCCATCCAACGGCCGTAGTGCTTCTTCAACCTCTGGTCTTCATGCTCCAGCCGCCCAAACCAGCATCGGTCGTGCCGCATGCTCCTGCCTCCCATGGCCGGTTGTGATGCTGTGGAGGCCTCACCACCCCCTACTACTCCCACCGCTGGCCAGGCTATCCCTCTAGTCACCCATACCCCAGTTATTCTGTAGCGACGGCAGCCTCACACCGCAGCCGAACCAGTGAACCCTCGTACTCCTCTCCGCGCGGGCTTCCACTGCCACGTCTTCCCCGGCTCCGTGTCGTTCCTTTCCTAGGCCTCGCTGTCGTCCACCGCCCTGGTGCTCTCGGCACGGCATGGTCAACGTGGTCAAGGAACAACTTCCATCGGAAGAGTACTGTACGTGGAGAGACTGACAGCTGGGTCCACGGCGGCCACAAGGAAGTGCCTCCTTATTACGCGCAAAATAATTCTTCCTCCACCTGACAGCAGGGACCCACCAAACGGGCCACCGTATTTCACGAAAAAAATGTTTCCCCCTGACAGCTGGGACCCACCAGCTACATCTTTGCACACAAGGAAGTGTGTCCGGGCAAAAAAAGCGATCCCCCCCCCTGACTGTTGGGACCCACCAGCTACATCTTCGCACGCAAGGAAGTGCCTGACAGTCGGGACCCACCTGGTCGAAGCGTATGTAGCGTTGTCATCCTGGTCGCGAACGTGTATGTACATATCGGTCGATGTAGAGGCGCGCACGTGTCTTAGTAGAGGCGCGCATGTGTCGTAGTAGAGGCGCGCACGTAGCATGTACACATACGTACAACGGCCAGGGTGCAAGAAAGAAAATACAGCCACGTACGTACATACGGGCGTGGTCTTGAACGCCTACTCGCGCATAAGTACGGCCAGGGCTTGTGTACATGGTTGGGTCGGAACGGACAAACAACATCGTTGTCGTGTTCATGGGGAGCCAACCTGCTGGGTCGAAACGGAATGCGTCGTCGTGTTCATCGGGAGGGCTTGGATGGAACAGGCGATGGAAACAAGGCATGTCGTACCATAGAACGGAGGAAACGGCCTTGTGTTCCACTGGCCATGTTCTAAACAGGATCCTGTTCATCGGGAGAGGTCTGGCGTACCGCAAAACGGAGGAAACGGACCTCCTACGGTCGAAACAGGGGTCCTGTTGATCGGAAGGGGTGTGGCGTACCGCAAAACAGACAAAACAGACTTGTCTTGGAGCGCTACTGTCAAAACAGGGGTCCTGTTCATCGGGAGGGGTGTGGCGTACCGCAAAACGAGACTCTACAGGATACTGTTCATCTCCATCGTCGACCTCCTCCAGCCTCACGGGCTACTGTTCATCCAGCGTCGACCTCCTCCAGCATCCACCAACGACTGTTCATCCACGGGCTCCTGTTCATCCAGCCTCCACCGCGTGCTACTCTACCAGCTACTGTTCAACCACCCCTCTACACGGGCTCCTGTTCAACCACCCCTCCATGGACTACTTTTCATCCACCCCTCCACCGTCTACTATTCATCCAGCCCTCCACGGGGTCGTCCTGTTCATCCAGCCCTCCATGGGGTCCTGTTCATCCAGCCCTCCATGGGGTCCTGTTCATCCAGCCGCAACCGGATCGATCCATCAGGGTCCTGTTCATCCAGAGGCAACACCACGGGGTCCTGTTCATCCACCCCCACCGCTCACTGTTCATCCAACCCCCCCTCCCCCCTGCAACACTCATTGTCCATCCAAAGGTAGCATCGACCGGCTTCAGTTAGCAGCAGTAGCGAAGGAATCGCTCAAGCCGACCTCCCACTGTAACCAGGAACTTGCCGAAATTTTCCTTGCCCTCGCTTTTACCATGGTTTTTTCCGTCATGGATGGCCCAAAGAATGTCATGCAGTTGCGTCTCTAGCCCACCTAGGACGAAAAGCCCATTTTCTATCATGACTTTTTGTCATTGAAGTAGGTGCCCGCCACATCTACAATGATACCGGGTTTTGTCACAATTATCATCATAGAAGTGTCATAAGTGTGACAGAAAAAAAATCGTTCGGCCCAAAATGTCATGGATGTGTCTTTTTTTGTAGTGCATGCCCGAAGCATATCTTCGAGTATTAATTTGGTTCACACGTTCAGTCTGCCCATCTGTCGGAGGATGATAAGCTGTGTTGTACTTTAGTGCGGTCCCCAAAGCTTGATGGAGACGTGACCAGAAAGCTGAGGTAAAAAGTGAACCTCTGTCGGAAGTGACCATTCTTGGTACTCCATGCAAACTGACTATTCTGGACACATACAACTGTGTGAGCTGATCGGCTCGATAAGTGGTTCTGATGGGAATAAAATGAGCTACCTTGGTCAATGTGTCCACTATAACCCATACTGCATCGTTGCGTCGATGAGTCCTTGGTAATCCTATCATAAAATCCATATAAACGTCATCCCACTTCCATTGCGGAACAGGCAAGGGTTGGAGGAGTCCGGCGGGTTTCTGGTGTTCTGCCTTCACTTTGTTGTATATGTCGTAACAAGCCACGGAATAGGCGATGTCTTTCTTCATACCATCCCACCAGAATATGAAGGTCTTTGTACATTTTGGTACCTCTGAATTGAATGGAATACGAAGATTCATGTGCTTCCGTCAATACCTTCTTTCTTAAGTCTACTTGATTCGGTACACAAATCCTTCTGCGGAACCGTAGTGTACCTTGCTGATCCTTAGAAAAATCTTGTGTCTAGCCTTCCAACATACGCTTGCTATGTTTTTGTAGCACTGGGTCGTCTGACTGGGCCTGGCGGATCTCATCCTCGAGGGTAGGAGTAACTTCATTCATGCTAGCAAGACTAGTATCAATAATGACCAGATTGAGCTGAGTGATCTCTTCTTGAAGTTTGGGAGGCAAAGACTCCATCATGGTATTCAGACTAGCAGGCTTGCGGTTGAGTGCATCAGCGACCACGTTGGCCTTACCCGGATGGTAATTAGTTCCAAGGTCATAATCCTTGACTAATTTGAGCCATCTTCGTTGGCGGAGGTTTAAGTCTGGCTGAGTAAATATATACATGAGGCATCTGTGGTCGTTAAATATTTGACACCTTTTTCCAATGAGGTAATGTCTCCAAAATTTTAGGGCATGAACAACTGTGACCAATTCCAAATCATGAGTAGGGTAGTTCCCTTCATGGGGTCGTAGCTGGCGAGATGAGTATGCTACAACCTTACCATCTTGCATGAGTACACATCCAATACCTTGCCTAGAGGCGTCGCATTACACATCAAAGCTACGGTAGATGTCCGGAAGAGTCAACACAGGTGTTGTTGTCAGTTTGGTTTTCAGCTCATTGAAACTTTTCTCACAGTACTCTGTCCATTCAAATTTCTTTTCTATCTTGAGAAGCTCTATCATTGGCTTGGCAATCTTAGAGAAACCTTCAATAAAATGACGGTAGTACCCGGCTAATCCAAGGAAACTCCGGATTTGGGATACTGTCGTGGGTGCCATCCAATCAAGCACATCCTTACTTGGATCCATGGCTATACCTTCTGCTGACAACACGTGCCCGAGGAATCCAACTTGCTTGAGCAAAAACTCGCATTTACTAAATTTGGCGTATAGATGATGGTCATGGAGTCTTCGTAAGACAGCTCTGAGGTGTCCCTTGTGCTCTTCTTCACCTTTTTAGTATATTAGGACGTCATCAATGAAGGCCACCACAAATTTATCCAGGAAATCCAAGAATACTTTGTTCATCATGTGCATGAATAAAGCACGGACATTGGTGAGACCGAAGGACATAACGGTATATTCATAAAGACCGTGTCGGGTAGGGAACACAGTCTTAGGAATATCTTCCTTTTTTATCTTGAGTCGGTGGTATCCAGTCCTTCAACAATTTTGGAGAATACTTTTGCCCCATTGAGTTGATAAAATAAATCATCAATCCTGGGTAGTGTATATTTGTTTTAAATAGTGACATCATTCAACTGACGGTAATGCACACACATACGGAGACTACCATCTTTCTTGTCCACAAATATTGCGGGTGATCCCCATGGTGAAGAGCTTGGATGGATATAGCCTTTCCGAAGCATCTCATCAAGCTGTTTCTTTAACTCCACTAATTCTGACGAAGGCATCCAATTATACTTCTTGTATAACGGTGCGATCCCAGGCACAAGATAAATTGCAAACTCAAGCTCTTGGTCTAGCGGCATTCCTGGCAATTCTTCTGGGAATACATCAGGAAATTCACTGACCACGGGAATTAATCCCAATTCTTCAGCCACATCGGTGAAGACTATTTCTTTCTTCCGTATGCTTCTGTGGGCATAGAATTTTGTAGTCCGCCCTTCCTAACTTGTCAAGGTGACTTCTCTGGTCGCACAGTTAATGCATACTTGGTATTGGGTTAACCAATTTATTCCGAAAATAATGTCCAACTTGGCAGACTCGATGACTATCAAGGAAGTTGGAAAACGGACTCCTTTGATATCAATTTCCAAATTACGGCAGACCAGATTGCTTCTGAGCAAAGATCTTTGGGATTGTACCAACATATTCTTTCTCAAAATCGAACCAGGAAATTTGTTTTGGGTAGCAAAACTCCGCGAAATAAAAGAGTGGGAAGCCCCAGAGTCAAATAAAATAATTGCAGGTATGTTATTAACAGGAAACATACCAATGATGACTTTGGGGTCCTCTTGGGCTTCATCTGCGGAGAGGTGATGAACTTGCCTTTTGATGGTCAGGATACGGTACGGCCCCATATGGTTGACTTGTGGCATGAATGGAGCCTTTGTCTTGCCGTTTTTGGGACACTGTCTTGCATAATGTCCAGTTTGTCCACAACTGAAACAGGAATTGTTGCGCTGAAATTCTTCTCGCACCGGGCTGGTTACGACATTCTTGACTTGGGTAGTGGTCTTGTTAACATTCTGCTTCCAATTGGGCTTGTACTCTACTTGAGTGTGTTGCCAAGTACGAGCCTTCTACACTGGCTGACCATCCTTCTTAGGCTCAAACTTGCGCTTGTGATCATTATTGGAAGTCTTGTTGTCATGTACAATCTTGTGCTCTCTTTCGGTGATGAGGGCCTTGTTTACCCGAGTTTGGAAGTCCGGAAAATCAAACATACTAAGAGTGCATCGGAGGTGCTGGTTTAGTCCCCAAGAAATCTGTCAATCTTTCTTTCTTCTGTGGCCACATCATAAAGGGAATATCGGGCCAAATGATTGAACTTATGCAGATATTCACTACCAGATAGGCTTCCTTTGGTGAGCGCAAGGAATTCACGCTGCTTGACCTTCATAATACCAGCAGGAATATGGTCTTTGCGGAAATGATCCTTGAATTTTGCCCAACTGATTTCTTCATCTGCAGGCCACATGGCTTTCGCATTATCCACCATATAGCAGGAGCTCCTTCGAGATAATGCGTAGCAAACAGAACCATGTCATCTTCTTCAGTACGAGCAATCTCAAGCTTTTTCTCAATAGTTCGCAACCAATCGTCTGCTTCGAAGGGATCAATAACTTGACTGAAACTGGGAGGCTTGGTTCTCTGAAAATCAGACAGTTTGGAGTGATGACCATTCTGATCCCCATTCTGTCCAACCATAGCTTCTACACTTTTTAATAATTCAACTAGATCGTTATTCCTTCTTTCCTAAAACATGCGCAAAATTTGCTCGGTGGAGGGCGGATGTGGCGGTGGTGGATCTACGGCTCAGGGGAATGCCCTGCCTGTCGTGCTGAGCGGTGAATAGGGACATCCTCACAAGCGTGATTGTTGCTGCCTCCCCGCATCATCCTATTATTTTTTTCCCAAGATAACGCAACCGTGATGAGCAACATCCAAAATAGTGGGGGGAAAGCCAGCGACAAAACCCGAAAGAAACGAAAACGGAAAATCGCAAAGAAACACGACGAATAATAAAAAGTTCCAACATAATTATACATAGACTCATACATGTAAGATAAACACCAAGATAAGTTCGACTACTCCCATACATGAAATGGAACATCATGACTCGCATGACTACATCCGTACATCAACATGACAACTGCGTGTACTTGAACGCTCTAGCGCTCTGCTGGTCCTGCTGGGTCCTCTCCTGATGCAGACTCGGATCCTGAACTGGTGACGTTAACCGAGACCTCTGGATTAAAGATAACACGACGACGCTACCTCGAGGGCTCTCACTTCGGGGCAGGTGCAGGCTGAGGCTGGAGCATCGAGGCTACGGGGGCAGCGAGAAGGGAAATGCACTCAGCAGGAGCACTAAGGGGAGTCACGGTCAAGGTGCCCGAGCTACTCGGAGGAGTAACTAGGGAAACAGACGAGCTAGAACCGGGTGGAATATAAGGAGTGAATCCCATGGACGGTGGAGTGGGATAGGACCTAGCGGCTACTAAAGTAGTGCAAGCACGAGCCAGCTCGTGAATCATAAGGTAACTAGCAGTGATGTAGAGAGAAAGGTGGCTAGCAACGCTATCAGACTCTGGATTAATGATAGGGAAACGGACATGACCATTGTCGTGCAAGGATGGATAGTAGTGGAAACCTGGGCGGTTTCGCATCTGGACCTCGTTATAGCGCAGCACGACGAGGACCTCAAATGCAGCAAACTGGACATCCTGAGAAGTGGTTGAAGCGAAACCGCTCCTGGAGGTACGAGTGTAAGAGCTGGAGGATGAACTAGTGCATAGAGTAACCACGACGTGATACTCCTATACTGAGTCTGCTAGACGCTCCCGGTACACCCGATACATCGGGTCGTCACCGTGAGGGTAGAGGCAGCGCCAAACATTCCAAAGAAGGTGTGGTGACGTGTACGGCAGCAACTCCAACTGGCACGGATACGACACTGGAGCCATCTACACTCACAGCCATTAGTTGGTTAGAAATAAAATAAAATGAGTGCATGCAATGCAACAATCAGCTACAAACACTACCGGCACTCAAATTCGACTCTAACTAACGTCTAGTTAACACGTCAGTAGTCTAGTGTGTCCTATAGTCAGCGTGGCTCTGATACCAAGCGTTGTGGCACCCCGGCTCAGAGCAACTGGTTTACCTTGCATTGCCAGCCCAGAGATCATGTCTTCTGGCAATAGACAACATCTTGGTACAGAAAACAACCGCTTTATTGATACTAGCATAACATAGTTCGATATTACAACAAGTTGCGAGACCAAGCAACACACACAATGTGGCTGAACAATATGTACATTATTTAGTGAACATAAAGGGGGCTCGATCATGACAACTACGCGACAGCGGAACGACGACGAAGCGGGACTCCATAGCACAAGGACACCGATGTGGACACGATCTAGACTCGGGCAACACTCCGATCCAACGAAACTTTCCTGAAATCTTGCACGACACGCCAGGTCAGTACATTGAATGTACTTGCAATCTCACAACAAGCATAAACATAATGACAGACAATATCATGATATTTATTCCAATTATCAACAATGCAAAACCATGCTAGGAATGTAGTGACATCATCTCGTGCCTCAAGTCCCTCGGACTTCCTTACCAAACGGGTTACCTCGTAACCAAATGGTGATCTTACTCGGATCACAAATGAAAGCAACACTTTGGTTTCCATCAACAAACGGAACCAACACTTTGGTCTCCGTCAACATAAATGGAACCAACACTTTGATCTTGATAGTCAACATAGTTCCTCAACCATCATCTTTCCAACAGTGCCATGTGATTAACATTAGTGTGCATGATTATTCAAAATGTTGATCCATGGTGTGACCTACTTCCGAGTTGTGTCCGTAACCGAGGACGCATCGATAGATTAAATACACTCTATAGAGGTAGCGCCCTTAATTACCCACACCACGGAATCCATGGCCTCGCACTCCCATTCGGGTGGACCAACGGCATTCCGATGGAACCCTCCCATTGCCATGACACTCTCTTGGTCACTCTGACTTACTCCCGACTGGGCTAAGTCCTGGGTGGCCCCGTGCCTACCAAAGGCATCAACGGCCACCGCCGCGACAAAACATAAACGGTCCAAAAAGGGGACAAGGTACCATAACAACAAACGGGCACACAAGGTTATGTCTACTTACCGGGCCAGGGTAACGCACGCCCATAACCTTCCCTCGTGGAGGCACCGACCAGAGGCATGATAACGGAACGAATAAAGACCTTCCCATAAAGGCAAAGGTGGTTGCACTTGGAAAAACTTGATTCAGTGGCACCATGACCCGATCAACATATGTTCAACTTGAGTTATTATCAGGTTTAACTCAAAGTAAAAATAACTGGTGTCATGATATGCCATGAAAAATGCAACCTTACATTATGCATCACATATTATCGGAAATAAATGGATCAACCGCATAAAGTATTTCACTAACCATAATCATCAGCAAACTCATACCACTTCTCCGATTATTATAATTCAACAAACTTAACCATGATATTAACTTAAAATAATTCATTTTCTTACTAAAGAAAATATTAACCAAACTAGTCTTTTTCATAGTCATTTTATTTCTACATAACCAAATATTACTTCTACTTCCTTAAACTAACTTGGTTAGTCCCAAACTACTGTAAACTAAACATGCCAAGCAAAAGAAGCATTCAAGAGAAATAAATATTTACTTAAGTGATTTAAATGCATGAACTAAATCAATATTCAAGTTGGAAAAAATTACAAATATTGAGATGGCACAATGAAAATGTTGTTGTGGCTTGCCTTAGTGCAGATGAGGTTCACACTCCTCCTAGTGATCCTCAAGACAAGCTTCACCTTCTGAAAATAATTAAGAAAAGAGAAAGAAAATATCAAGAAACACTCTGAAAATCACTAGAAAATCTAGACAGCAGAGAAAAATCTCATTTTTGGCGAGCTGCTAGATCTTTTCATTAAGAACATAATACAAAAAGAATCATTTCATTTGGACTTAAGATTAAAAAGTTGTGGCTGTTTGAAGTTCTCTGGATAATTTAAATTAAATTTAAATAAGACAGAAACCAGGGGTGAACCGCGGGGATCGCCGGTGAGCTCGAGCTCAGGGACGGCCTCCCGAGGCCTGCCCGGCCGGGCTATGACTTTCTACTGCATTGTGGAGTGTGTAGGAGGAGATGGTGATGCTCGAGGAGGCTGGGGGCTGTATTTATAGGTGAACAAGGAGAGGGGATTGGGCTCCACCGGAGGGCTTCTGGACACGGTGCCCGGTGACGAACGGTGTCAGTAAGAGGGGGAGAAGGTGACGCAGCTCACGCGAGCACTGTGGGCAGGCAGAGACAAACACACAAGCGGGGGTGGCGATGAACACAGTGGCGCGACGCACTGCTGGGTTGGCTGGGTCGCACCCGTGCTTGCTGCAGCGAGCTCCGACACCGGCGAGCACCAGCGAGGAGTTAAGGGCATCAGGACAGCGATGGTGGCAAGGTTTGGCAAGTTGCGGCAATCGGGAAAGTGAGCACGCGCTGAACAGAGCATGCGGCGGCATCCAGAGTGCGTCGACTAGCACATTGGCATCATGCACATGCATGGTCACCATGCAAACTCTGGCATAGAGCCACAGCTTGCCATAAATTCATATCTGGCATGTAGTCCTTAGTTGTTTGGGTCGTTGCAATGCTTTGAGTCGAGCCCAGGGGCTGTTGGTGCATGGTTTACTTCATCGTAAGTTTCTGGTCAGTAACTTGTGGAGTTAACTGTGAGTGATCCTGTAAGAGTTGAGGGCTGAGCTTTGGGGTTTAGTAATCACTTAGGAAGGTAATGATGCTCAAGAAAAATCAGACTCGTTGGATCAAGGAAAATGATACTTGCTGTAGAAACTGACTTTTCTGACCAGAATAGAAAAGATTTTCTGTAGCAAAAATATTCCAAAAAGTGATGCAATATTTTTGCACAAGAAGGTGCCCTAGGGTTCAAAGGATAGTTTGGAAGTTTCTCAGATTTTTGTGGGCAAAGAAAATGGGGGTTGCTTTGGAGCATATGTTGCTGATTAGGGTTTTAGAAGAGAAAATGAATATTTTTCATTTAATAAAAATATTCCTAGGATTATTTTGGGATTAATTAGAGAAGAAATGATGGCTTGGGGGAGAGGTGAGCCACTTGGGTGAAAATAAAGGGTATGCCCAAGGGTTTAAGTCCAACTAAAATGATTCAAACCCCAAATTCAAATAAAAAGCAAACAAAAACCAGAAAAAGATGAGGGGGCAAAAACCAGGCTGTCACAATAACGCGATATCACAAACGGTTTCGGAGACCCTACCCACACGTAGTAGCGCTGCAAATCGTTTGTGATCTGTTGTGTGTATCACCGACAGTTCCGCTATGATTGACGTATGCTTTCCAATGTGGATCGCACACACTCATTTGTTTGAACCGTGTGAGGAGCAATTGCCAGGTTAAAACAAAAATATCCCATTTTGAATCGGCATGCAAAAAGCAAATTCGCCACAATATTCAATTGAACAAATAAACAAAAATATCCCATTTTCAATCGGCATGTAATAAGCAAAATCGCCACAATACTTAATTAAACAAAAAAAATTCCATTTTGAACCGGCAAGCAATAATCAAATTCGCCACAATATTCAATTGAACAAATAGTGTCCGCAGGAAGAACATTCATCAGATTTTACAACAATTTCAATTGAACATATGGTAGCTAAATTCCAATGATTTGTCCACACATATATGCATTACATAATTAATCATAGTGTATGAAATACGAAGACCTCACCAGATGGAAAACAATGGATCCATGCGTATATGTTTGGCGGCTAACTCTTACTCAATGTTTCAGGAGAACGCATGTTAAAATCTTCATTATCACCAGTGGGATTGATGTAGTGATTCAGGAAGAAGTCGCTGACAAATCTCCGAACCATCAGCAATTCACAGCCGGGAGCGGTTCAGGGGTCCTCGTTTCTAAGATGAGCTGTAGTATCTTTAAGATCAAAATGTGCCATATGAGTGGAGTAGAAGATATTAATTAAGATAGACTTACTGGTACTAATTCGCGAGGATGGTCACAACTATCAGCAGATTTGCAGATGGAGATCATGTGTCTGCAAACATAGTATTCACAAAGGTTGGTCCCTGCTTCTTGCTGAGGACACTGAAATTTTTTGTACAAAATTAGTCATGTATTTTTCCTGTTAGGAACAACCTAATCGGTGTTAGATGTATTCTTTTTTTCTTTGGACAAATAGAAAGAAGTTTATTTAGAATCTTGAAAATTTGACTAGCGTAAGAAAAGGTATTTGCAGACTGTTGGATAAATTTTCCAAAAATAACGGATTTCGGTGTCTTACCGTACAAACGATCTTGTGCTGCAGAGGTAGTTCCTTCTTGAATACGTTCCCTGGTTTAGTTTTCCACAATGCGAGCACACTGCAAATGAAGGTGAATTTTGACAACATCAATTATTGAACCAATATGAATGCAAATTAATTTCAACATCATAGAATTGAATACCTATCCATGAATTGATGAAGGCGCGCCAGATCGTGAGCGTTTGTTGACTGTCTGAGAGAATTGATGTAGTAAATTGTGTTCTTGTTTGGAACAATGAATACCAATATCCAGTGATTGCTACATATTAAGAAAGCCATGAACTTACAACTATGTCGAAATCTAAAAGACAATCAGTGTATGTGTGGTTTTTTACTGCACTTACCTTTCATGATATGGCCAGAGAAATGATTCTGCATGGGACGTGTTTTCGAAGAGACGGACGACCGTGTTAACGGCCCAGTCCTGTAGGTCCTTACGATGTATTGTTGTGCCATTTGCTAATTCAGGATCTATGAAATGCACACTCTCCCTTTTTCTTCTCCGCGCCTTCAATCCCTTAGAGGAATAAAATGCAGTTAGTTGTTTATCATTTACAGCCTTGTATGGAGAAGTTGATCAGAGTTTGTTAAGTACTTACAAAATCAGGCATCTAACAAGAGTGGCATCGAGCTTGTCGAAGTTAAAGAAGAGATGTAAGTCCTCAAAACTCACATTGATGGAACCACCATCGTGTCGGAAATGATCTCTGTTGTAGTGGACTAGCAAAACATGATGACCTGCTGACATTTGATCCATGAAATATTCATGTAACTCATGGCAACTAGAGCTGCACTCATCAGAGTATTCGCCAATAAGAAATGGCTGGCCATGGACGTAATTGCGTGCTTCAAGTATGTCTGCTTTACTTTTAGCAAGCAACAAATCTACTTCATCATCCATGCCGTCAGAAATAATATTACTCCTGATTCAAACAACCTGCTGTTAATTTGGTTCTAGGCGATGAGTGCTTTAAGTAAGAGGCAATCGTTCTCTTTCCTCTTCACTCTCCCGCCGCGCTTCCTCGTGGGTGTAGCCTTTTTGGCCACTTCCTTCTTGGTACTTGAAGCATTTCTGGCAGAACGTCTGGTTGGTTGCAAGGTAGACTGCCCAGTGGGTGGTGAAGCTTCGACGGACTGCTTAGTAGATGGTTTATCTATGATGGACCGCTGACCATGCGGTGCTGCTGTGACAGACTGCTGGGCTGTAGGAGCAGAGGCATCAGACTACTGACCATACGTTGAAGCTATGTCGGGTTTCTGCGCAGGTGGTGCCAACTTGTCGGTGTGCTGAGGAGGTCATGCCAATGTGTTGGTTTGCTAAGCAGGAAGTGTTGACGTATTGGTATGCTGATCACACGACTGTGGACCGATGGACTGATGAGTAGTCGGTTCTGGACCTATAGACTGCTTAGCATGCGGTTCTGAAGCATCAGACTGCTTAGCAGTCCGTTCCACCAGGTTGGGCTATTGAGCATGTGCTGTAGCTGGGTCTCCCCCCGCTGCTTCAGCAGCCAGCATCTGAACCGGTGGTGCGTCTTCAGCAGTTGTAGGCCTTGCCACTGGCTTCTTTGGGGCGGAGGATGACATGGCCTGTACGCCACAAAGTCGGGCCGGCTGGTCACAGGTTGATGCATCAGCCGTCGGATTATGAGTATTAGGTTCTTTTGGGGAAGCATGCGAGAGCTGTTGTGGCAAGGAGAGTGTCGCCAGTTGAGGGGCGACATTGGTTGCTCTTGGCGGGGCTTCAGGGATCTCATCGATGAACTCTATTTCCTTTCGTGGCCACTGGATGTGATGTAACAGTGTTTCTCCCAAGGTCCTTTGCTCATCGAAGTCTCCTAGGACATTCTTCAGGGCAAATTCATTGAATCCAGGCTTTACTTCAGTCACGTAGCACTTCACACAGCCTGGCTTCAATGGCACATTGTCCAACAAGAGGCTATCTTCCAAGAAGGGTGGGCAAACCCAGGCTGTTGCACATTTTAATGTACCTTCATAATGTGTAAGCACACCCTTCAGTTTGTCTTTCATTCTAGATAGATCAGATATAGCATCATCACGAGCAACTGCAGTCTCAGTGTAGCTGGGGTCACCTGATGCACAGCTACTCTTGTGCAGTGTTGTCCCGCAATAAGCAGCATCCTCCATGCCCGCCTCCCCTCCCATCTGCTGGCTATCTATCAGTGTTAGAGTCTTCTGCATCATCATTGACTCCTCAATATCCTTTCGAACAGTGGGATACATGTCCTTCCTCAACCTTTCATACAATGCATTCAACTTCATTTCACTCCTCGCTTTTTTCATGCTGCACCTCTCTTGTTTGTTGAGTGTGAAAGCCGTCATGTGCGGGACATTAACACTTATACCCCTTGCACGGCCTAGGGGCTCTCTTGCTTCCAGAGCAATGGACAGAATGTCACATGGCCTTGAGTTCCTGTAGAACCTTCCAGGGATCTTGGAAGCCTCTAACATCACTTGATATAGTTCTTCGTCATGTGAGTTTTTAAAGTAATAAGTTCCTTCATCACTCCTCCTTGCACATGCCCGCAATTAGTCTCTGGCGTGTTGGCCCCTGATTTCACAAAAGGACGGATTCCCACCTGCCGCTACTGCTTATTTGTTCTCCTGGTCCCATATCGGTTTCGTGCCACATTATCCTGCCACACCCATACGATGGGGTGTATGTTCTTCTTCTGAATTTCCGATTGCTTGAAACTCTTCTCAGCAAACTCTTTAGTTGCCCTGACCCTTTTGAATTCTCCCCAGTCTACCTTTGTAATTTCGGGGTATGCGGGGATTGGGTCCTTGCCTTCACTCAAGTACTTTTTTACAGCATGTGCTTCCAGTTTCACCAAGCATCCCTAGCCTTCTTCAGTGCAGCTTGTTCCACCTGCATTCTCCACTGCTCTAGAACGTTGAAGTGATCCATGATCTCCAAGACTATTCGTTGCCGTGTTTCTGTGTCAGCCTTCCAAAACCCGTACAGATTAATGTTGAGCCTTGCCCTGCCAACAAATCCACACACACTCCCAAACCATGTGTGTGATTTATCTAGTTTAGTTGGAGCCCAAGACTTTAAATCGATCTCGGTTACTTCATATACACCTTTAGGCTGGTGTGTGGGCTTCCTTCGAGTGTTCCTCCGTGTCCTGACCGGAAGGCTAATTGCTGCAGCTCTATCCCGTTCAAGATTACTTGATCCCTCACCATCTGCCGAAGACCTAGGGTTGTCGGAATCAGATGAAGATACATCACCTGAAGCATGAGTGATGTCGCTGCGAAACTCAGGAAAAGAGGATAAGCATAAAACTAACAACATGGTATCAAGCTTTCTAAACATGTCATACAATAATTTAAAAAATGTACGGCTAATTTGTTAAGTTTTTGTGACTTGGGCGCCCATGATCTATAAATAGGTAGTAACTTATTGTAACAAATAAAACTTATATGTACTAGTTAGGAAGGTAGATAATGAACATATATACGCTCTTTGTTATTTTATAGCCAATTTGGGAACATACGAAATGAAATAGGAAGAGGATTGCAAGGAAATATGCCTCACCGTGATGGAGAGCAGTAACTAACAGGTTTATTAATGCAAACCCGGACGGACCATAGGAGAGGCGAGGGTTACAACATCGATATGCTTGCGGGTTGTTCATGGGCAAACGAAGACGGCGAGGTGCGGGAAGCCACGTGTTGGGAACGGTGGTGGAGGTAGGCTCGACACTGAAGAGTGGGCACATGGCCGGGGTGAGCACGCCGGCGCCGGAGAGGGTTCTGCTATTGATTTGGGGGAGGGGGAGCTAGAGATGGAGATTGGGTGGACTATTTGAGTGAAACGCGGGCGGGCGGTGGGGGGTGTTGGCAGCCTAGGTGAAAAGGGTGAAAAATATTCGCGGTCGCCACGCGGACAGGCCTATACAAACGGTAGCCTCTAAGCGCTCGTGTCAACAAAGAGAATAATTTCGTTTGAAATGAAGACGTACTAATTTTGAAATGAAGACGTGAGTTCATCGATTCACCTCTAAATTTTTCCCATGTTAAGCAATCACCATTATACCACGGGTTTGATATGCTGGCGCATTTCAGGTCTCATGTGCTATATGTAAGACATTTTTAGCATTTACCATGCATTTTGGCATATAAATCAATTCCTAGCCAGACTGCATTTCCTATCGAAAGGGAGGAGGATTGTTGTTCGATCTGGGAGCATCCAACGATGCAGACGTACAATCCGTGGGGTTTGGGTTTTGGCCAATCAGAATGCAAGACTCAGATTGCGTGCACAGCAAAGGGGTGTCATCAGCCACGGTTTGATAGGCACACGGCTTTCGTGAGTGAACCGTGTGCTATTTGAAAACATTTACATGAACTAACAACATATTTTCATTTGAATGAAAACAAGAGTTCATCGTTTCGCCTCCAATTTGTTTTCCATGGTAAGAAATCACCATTGTACCCTATGGTTCGATTTTCTCGTGCATTTGATGTATCGTTTGCTATATTTGAGTCCTTTGCTATAGTCGCAACTACACATGGGTGCTAGCTAGCTAGCAAGATCATTTGTGTGTCGCTTTGGGAGTTTTCATTCATTTTTCAAGAAACGGGAAAAAATTCAAACAGTTCGCCAGCAGGGTGTGGCCATAGGTGTATGCCTTATTGGTATTCTAATTACAGAAAATGCATATAGAGTACGAAAATAACGAAAATCAGTGTGTCACCATGCCATGTTCTCAGGATCACATGGAATTCTTTTGGTAAAGATGGCACGAGTTTTGATGCTCATACCTTCCAAATCGGAGCATCTCAGAAAAAGGATCATAGTTTCCAAAAGGAGACACGACACTTTTGACTCCAATGGTCAATGACTACATCGTTCCGCTTTGAATTATTTTGACGGTAAACAATCACATATATACCCTAGGTTTGATTTTCTGGCCCATTTCAGGATTCATTGCTACATTGAGGTCATTGTTTTGCACTTACCTTGCATTTAGTGCATATAATTAAATTCAAAACCATTCTACAACTACATATGGGGTGTTAGTTAGCAAAGAAGGTCTACAAATCATTTGTGTGCCGCTTTGCGAGTTTCCATCCATTGTCTGAGAAACGGGGAGAAGTTACAAACATTTCGGCCGCGAGGTGCGGCCACCGGTGTAGGCATAGTTGGTATTTTAATTACTGTGAATTCATATGGAGTCTAGACTTCATCAAAATTGGTCTGTGCCCGTGGCGTGCTCTCACGACCCCAGGGAAAATTTCTGATAATGTTTGGCACAGATTTTGATGATCGCTCCTTCCAAACGGGAGAATCTCACAAGAAGGACCACGGTTTCCAATAAGAGACATGTCAATTCAAGCTCCAGTGGTCGGTGACTTCATCATTTGGCCTCATAAAAATTTCCACGATACGCATTCACCATTATACCACGGGTTTGATTTTCTAACGCATTTTAGGAAACATTTGCTATATTTAAGGCATATTTTGAATTTAACATGCAATTTGTGGATAGAAATGAAATCACAACCGGAACTTCATGTGCTGTTGAAAGGGATGAGGATCGTCGTTCGATCAAGGAGAATCCAACGGTGCAGACGTACGATCCGTGGGGTTTGGGTTCTGGCCAATCAGAACACAAGACTCAGATCACACGTGTGAAAGAGGGGGGCATCGGCCACGGTTTAGCGGACACACGGCTTTCATGCGTGAACCGTGTGTTATTTGAAAAAATTGACATTAACTAACATCATATTTTTGTTTGAATGAAAACATGAGTTCATCGTTTCACCTTCAATTTTTTTCCACAGTAAGAAATCACAATTTTACCCTATGGTTCGATTTTCTGGTACATTTTATCAGGCGGCAGGCTTCGCAAGCAATCTCAATATGCAAAAAAAAAGATCTTGTTTGTATGTATGTATATATATAGTTGAAACTACACGTGCGCGAGAAACGGGAAAAAACTTCAAACAGTTTGGCCGCAGGATGCGGCCAGAGGCATTGGCCTTGTTGGTATTTTAATTTCAGGAAACGCATATAGAGTCTGGAAAATAATGAAAATCATTGTGTCGCTGTGTCGTGCTCTCACGATCGCATGGAATTTTTTTGGTAAAGTTTGGCATAAGTTTTGTTGCTCGCACTTGCCATACCGGAGCATCTCACAAGAAGGATCATAGTTTCCAAAAGGAGACGCAGCACTTCGGACTACAAATTGTCAGTTACTAGCTACATCGTTCCGGCCCATTTCAGGTCGTCTGCTATGTTT
This sequence comes from Triticum aestivum, assembly GCF_018294505.1. NCBI lineage: Eukaryota > Viridiplantae > Streptophyta > Magnoliopsida > Poales > Poaceae > Triticum > Triticum aestivum. The sequence goes on from NC_057798.1 coordinate 248,783,648, forward strand.
AAGTCATTCTTTGCACTTACCTTGCATTTTAGTGCATATAATAAAGTCAAAAACCCTACTACAACTACATGTGGGTGTTTTAGTTAGGCTATACTTAGGCTACTCATAGTGGAGGGTGTCATATACTTGTATCATGCATATATATGATACTAGTGTATGATACTACCTTTAATTGTAGTGCATAGTATAATACATAGAGTATAGTATCATAGATCATATTTATTGCCATGCATGACAAAAATTAGCATCACATTTAACATGATATGGTATCTACCTATATGTTACTCTAACCCTCTCTATATTTAATTCTTTGCCACATCAGCATACTTGCTATTTCCGAGTGCATGATATCGACGGCTACGATACCACTACTATGGATGGTCTTATATAGTGGGGAGTAACATATACTATAGTATCATGCATATGATACTAGTGTATGATACTATGTACGTACCTTCATAGTGCATATATAATATCATAGAGTAGTATATATCATAAATGACCATATTTATGGCCATGCATGACACAAAGTAGTATTGCATTTATTATATATGTTACGGTATCTACCTATGTTACTTCTTCTTTGCCACATCATCATATTTGCTATTCCCGAGTGCATGATACCGGCTGAGGGAGTCCTGGATTAGGGGGTGTCCGGATAGCCGAACTATCACCTTCGGCCGGACTCCTGGACTATGAAGATACAAGATTGAAGACTTCGTCCCGTGTCCGGATGGAACTTTTCTTGGCGTGGAAGGCAAGCTTGGCGATACGGATATGTAGATCTCCTACCATTGTAACCGACTCTGTGTAACCCTAACCCTCTTTGGTGCTTATATAAACCCGAGGGTTTTAGTCTGTAGGACGAACAACAATCATACCATAGGCTAGCTTCTAGGGTTTAGCCTCTCTGATCTCGTGGTAGATCTACTCTTGTACTACCCATATCATCAATATTAATCAAGCAGGAGTAGGGTTTTATCTCCATCGAGAGGTCCCGAACCTGGGTAAAAACATCGTGTCCCTTGTCTCCTGTTACCATCCGCCTAGACGCACAGTTCGGGACCCCCTACCCGAGATCCGCCGGTTTTGACACCGACATTGGTGCTTTCATTGAGAGTTCCTATGTGTCATCACCGTCAGGAAGGATGCCTCATCCCGTCTTTAAAGACGGCAATGTTGCTAAAAGAGCTTTGGCAATCAGCCAAACTCTCCGACTAGGCGGTTTCCTCATGACTGCCAGTTCGGCCACCGCGCCGACGATGACTTCTCGGGTCATCGAAAGCAATCTTCACGTTAACTCGGAACTCGCCAAGCAGTTAGATCTGATGGAGCTCTCTTCCTTAAACGAGCTCTTGGATCGCATCGCCGCCCTGGGAGTCGCTACACACTATGATCAGATTGGGCCTAAACCCGATCTAAGAGAGATCAACTCTCCCCAGGTTACCCACCATGTTGGTGTGGTTGAGGAACAGTACGGCGACCCTTCTTCTATTTTAAGGACTAGCTATGTCCGGATTCCCGATCCCTCCATGCCGGATTCCCGCGGAGGGGAGGACGTCACTCAAGCCCTGAACCTAAAGTCAGGTAGTGGGCTAGATTCATTGGACCACATCCAAGAACCCAAGCTTCCAAGTTCGGAAACTTCTTGGCCCCTGAGTCTTAGATTGGACGGGGTTCCGAATTTAATTCCACCCGCCCACCCAAACATAAGCGATCTATCCCAAATCCGGCAAGAACCCGCAGAAACAGTACACCATTACTGGGCTAGATTCCTCCTGGTTATGAACATGATAAAGGACTGCCGTGAGGAGGACGCGATTTCATTCTTCCGCAATAATTGCACGGACAAGGGAATCATCAATCCCGTAAGCCATCGTGAAGTTACATGCTTCGCTGACTTGGCGTCCATAGTACGAAAGTACTATGCGATGGAAAGCGCCTGGAAAACCAAAATCAAATTTTGGGACAATGCGGCCCTGAATACAGCCCCAGTTCGAAATAAAAGGGTGCATTATCGCCAGGCACCCGGGTTAAACACCAAAAAGCAAAAACCCTCTATAGGGCATGGAACCGTACTGGAAGGATGGCTCAATGGACCCTGCAAAATCCATAGTACAGAGGGTGCCACTCCAACTCATAGCCTTAGAGCATTTTGGATACTACGACAGGTGGCCAAAAGTGGCGAAGAGATTCTAACTCCAAAGCACCAGCCCAAGGATACCAGTATGGTATTAACAGTCTTCGAGACTTTCGCATCAAATAATATGCGGAAACGAACACTCCGCAGCCTTGCTGAAGTCTACCAAGTAGCAACCATAAACCCATGGAGTGACACGACTATTACCTTTAATGCCAGTGACGAACCTAAATTCCGAACAGCCCGAGCACCAGCCGCATTGGTCCTCAGTCCAATAGTGGATGGCTTTTGCCTTACCAAGGTAATCATGGGCGGTGGCAGCAGATTGAACCTCATTTACGAGTAAACCCTCCAAAAAATGGAAATAGACTGGAGCCGCATTGAGCGAAGCAGCACAACCTTTAGAGAAATAATCCCCAGTCGGGAAGCATGTTGTACAGGAAAAATCACACTGGATGTGGTGTTCGGCACGCGGATAATTACAGGTCCGAGGAGGTCACGTTCCAAGTGGCCCCGTTCAGCAGCAGATATCACGCTCTAATAGCGCGAGAGGCATTCACAATTTTTCAAGCTATACCCCATTACGGGTACATGAAGCTCAAAATGCCTGGGCCCAACGGAATCATCACTCTTGCTAGTGACCCGGACATAGCACTCCGCGCCGAAAATAAGACAGCCGCACTGGCCCTTGAGGCGCTATCCAAAGCCCTAGCGGCCGAGGAACTTACTGCGCTGCGCTCCATGGTGAATATGGATGACTTGATACTCGATAAGAGATCCAAGTCCACCTCCTTTAAACCAGCGGACAAAATAGTCAAATTCCAAGTCCATCCAACGGACCCTACAAAAACGGCCTCCATCGGGGCACAATTAAACCCTGATGTAGACGCCGCACTACGAGAATTCCTACGCGAAAATTGGGACATCTTCACCTGGCACCCTTCAGACATGCTAGGAATCCCACGTCGGCTGGCCGAGCACAGACTAAACATCCTCAAAGGATTCAAGCCAGTCAAACAGGCTCTTCGGCGTTTCTCCGAACCCAAGAGACAAGCCATGGGAGAGGAGCTAGCCAAATTATTGGAGGCCGGATTCATCAGAGATATAAAACATCCGGAGTGGCTAGCAAACCTGGTGATGGTACCAAAGAAGGACAAATCCTGGCGCCTATGTGTCGACTTTAAGGACCTCAACAAGGCTTGCCCAAAGGATCCCTTCCCACTCCCCCACATCGATCAAATTATCGACGCTACCGCACGACACGATTCATTGTGTTTCCTCGACGCATACTCCGGCTACCACCAAATTAAGATGGCAGAGCCCGACCAGGCCGCAACGGCATTCATCACCCCATACGGCCCATTCTGCTTCAACACAATGCCCTTTGGCTCAAAAACGCCGGCGCAACATATCAGCGCATGATTCAGACATGTCTGGCAAACCAGATCGGCAAAACAGTGGAGGCATACGTAGACGATGTGGTCGTCAAAACCAAGCATGTCGACACTCTAGTAGACGATTTGAGGCTCACGTTCGACAATCTCCGAACATATGACATAAAGCTTAACCCGGAAAAATGTGTTTTTGTCGTAGCAGCCAGAAAGCTCTTGGGCTCCATTGTATCCGGTAGAGGAATTGAAGCAAACCCAGCTAAGATCCGAGCTCTGTCGCAATTGGATATCCTAAAGGACCTCAAACAAATACAAAAAATTACGAGATGCATGGCGGCTTTAAGCCGCTTTATCTCCCGTTTAGGAGAAAAGGCATTACCCCTTTATCGCCTCCTCCGATGCACCGAACACTTCGAGTGGACGGATGCCGCCACGGCCGCACTTGAAGAAATAAAAGCCATATTGGCAACAAACCCGGTCCTGGCCGCGCCCAACATAGGCGAACCAATGCTATTATATACCGCGGCAACTCATCAAGTTGTGAGCGTGGTGCTCGTTATCGAACGAGAAACGGATGGACACAAGTTCCTCCTTCAAAAACCAGTTTACTACGTGTCCACTGTCCTAACTCCATGCAAGTCACGATACCCGCATTATCAAAAGATAGCGTACGCGGTGTTCATGCCATCCCGGAAGCTCCGACACTACTTTCAAGAGTGTTCGATAATAGTAGCCTCCGAAGTACCTCTTAATGACATTATAAACAACCGCGACATGACGGACCGGATTGCCCAATGGGCCATTGAGCTCCTCCCGTTCGACATAACCTATAAGCCACGGCGAGCTATTAAGTCACAAGTTTTGGCCGACTTCGTCGCCGAATGGAATGAAGCCGAACTCCCTAAAGAGTACGGCGCATATTCCAACTGGATCATGCACTTCGACGGCTCCAAAATGTTGGCTGGTCTGGGGGCTGGCGTTGTTCTGACGTCCCCAACCGGAGATAAGGTTCAATACGTACTCCAGATAATGTATACAGACTCCAACAACGCACTCGAATACGAGGCCCTTCTACATGGCCTCCGGATGGCAGTCTCCATGGGCATTCAACGCCTAGAGGTGCGCGGGGATTCGAACCTCGTGATATCCCAAATAAATGGAGACTTCTATGCCAAGGATCCGAAAATGGCAGCTTATCGCAACACCGTCCTAAAAATGTCAGCTCGGTTTGAGGGGCTCGAATTTCACCATATAGCCTGGGATAACAACCAGATAGCAGACGTATTGGCATGCATTGGCGCAAAGCGCGATGACGTCCCTCCCAACATCTTCCTAGAGAGGCTGTTCAAGCCATCCGTACTATGGGAGGGGGAATCCAGAAATAACAACCCGGACCCAACCGCATTGCCCGACTCCGAACATTCTAACACAATTGGCGGTTCTGCCAACGAAGTAACATCCTCAGCCCACGTAATAATGGAAGTCATTGCCCCGTGGATGGAACCATTCCTAGCCTACCTAACTAGGTAGGAACTTCTCGAGAACCAAAATGAGGCTCGTTGCATAGTGCGGCAATCTAAAGCCTATAAGGTCCATGAGGGAGAGCTTTACAAGAAAAGCACAACCGGAGTCCTTCAAAGGTGTATCTCCGAAGAGCAAGGGCGGAATCTCCTGGCTGAAATTCATGCCGGACTCGGCGGGCACCACGCCGCAGCCCGGGCCCTTGTACGCAAGGCCTTTCGTACAGGATTTTATTGGCCGACGGCCCGGGCATATGCTCTGGACTTAGTCCAACGATGCGTCGGCTGCCAGCTCTTTGCTAATCAAAGCCACATGCCACCGACCGCCCTCAAAACTATACGCATAACCTGGCCCTTTGCGGTCTGGGGGCTTGACATGGTTGGACCCCTTAAAGGAGGAACCCACAAGCAAAAATACCTACGGGTCATGGTGGATAAATTCACCAAATGGATAGAGGCCAAACCTGTTAAGACAGCCGAATCTGGACCGGTGATAGACTTCATATCAAGGGTCGTACACCGTTACGGCGTCCCCCATAGCATCATCACTGATAACGGTATGACCTTTATGGCCGACGAGGTCAAACTCTGCTGCAAAAACATGGGCATCAAGCTCGACTATGCTTCAGTCTGTCACCCTCAAACTAACGGTCAAGTCGAGCGAGCAAATGGTCTAATCTTGAGCGGCATCAAACCTAGATTAGTGCGGTCCCTCAAGGAATCTAACACGCACTAGGTAGAGGAGCTCGACTCCGTACTCTGGGGGCTGCGGACCACTCCGAATCGCACCACCGGATTTACACCATTCTTTATGGTATACGGCGCAGAGGCAGTTCTGCCCTGTGACATAATTCATGACTCACCTCGCGTGCGCATGTACGAAGAAAGAGAAGCCGAGCTCGATCGGCACGACAGTTTGGACGCATTGGAGGAGGAGCGGGACGTGGCAAAAGCCCGTTCCGCATTTTATCAACAACAAGCTCGAAGATATCAAAGCAGAGAAGTACGGGCCAAAACTTACAACATTGGAAAGTTAGTTCTGCGCCTACTGGACAAGAAAAAGGACAAACTCAAGCCCAAATGGGAAGGTCCCTTTATCATCGACCAGGTCCTGACCGGTGGAGCATACCGTTTGCGAGATGCATCGGATAACCGACTCGAGCCGAACCCATGGAACGCAGCCTGTCTCCGAAGATTCTACGCCTAGCGCCGGATTCTGAGTTCGTCTCCTTCCTCCGTTTATATTTTACATATTAGATATCTTTTGTTTCTCTCCTTCTCCCTCCTTTTCTATTACAGCCTTTGAAAGCTTGTTTGTGCATTGTTCGCACACACTTGAAGCGCTATCCGCGCTCATTATACCTGGGGGCTTCTTTAACAGAAGCTTATTTATACGGGCTTCATGCCCAACATATGTGTCACACTTCCGCATATACCTTTTATTCACCATTATATGCATTGATATGACTTAAGTTTTGGCCAAGCTGGGTTGCCTGGCTCCTGTGCTTACCCCTACGTTCCCGATTGTTTGGCTAGGTGGTAAAGGGAGCACCTCTGTGATTGTTACTGCCGGGTCAGCCGGATGTGTACCTCAGACTGGGTGAAGCCAAAAGCTAGCGTTCTTAAGGGAATATTCGGTCGATGAACTAAAAGACGATTTCTTACCTATTTATTCATCTGACCCCAGATGTTTTTCTGCTTTTTTCACAGTCCGGACATGCACTTTAGGGCATGCCTCCTAGGGAAAGGAAAGCCTAACGGGACTATTCTCCCTGGAAGATGTTTCTTACTAACCATGTAATATAACATAACTAGTTGGGCACTTGTCTGATAAAGCACTAATGACCCCTACGCCTGGTCTCCATGCATGCCCCGGTTCTTATAGAACCGTGAGGGTATTCGGACACACTCCAGACTATTGGGTCCCGAGGTTGAAGCGAAAAGGTCCGCTATGACAAACGATCTACAATCCGGCTAGAAGGCATTTTACATGTCATCTTAAATTACATAGTCAATTCGACTAATTGTATTCCTCTTCAATGCCATCTAATAGGCTGTCTAGTTTACAGTCCTGCTAGGAATACTTTGCGGCCAACTCTACTTGGTCGTACACTAAGCTCACAGGGATCTCCTTCCCATCGGGCCCCACAGGTCCGACCTCGGCCATGTGGTTTGGGTCAGCCTTCGTGTACCGCGTCTTCACCATGTCCCGGGCCTCCCTGGAGCCTTGACGGCAGGCCGATATCTTCCATAATCGGAAGTGCCGATGCACTCCCCGAAGCCTCTCTGCAAGCTCTCCAAGGCCTTCGGGCAGGGAGACAGATGGCCACAAGGCCTGGGCGACGCCTTTCATCACCTGCCGAACTCGTTTGTGTAGTTGCAAGAGCTCGGGAAGAAGGTCACCCATAGAACCGGGCATTTCCTCTGCAGGACGGCTTGTGAGCATACCTACAGACATACCTCTGTTAGTCGACTTCCTCGCCGAACTCTTTTTCAAAGTTCGTTCAAGCACTTACTAAAAATGCCGCGTCGAAGCCGTCGATTCTCCTTAACGGAGTCACACAGCTGGGCACGAACATCTTTTAGTTCCTCACCCAGCTGGGTGTTGGCATCTTGGAGATTATTTTTCTCTTGCCTCACCCTTGTAAGCACGTTCTCGCCGGCCTTCAACCGGCGCATGAGCTGTTGCTTGTCCGGATCTATCCCGGCGCCATCTACAATATTATTGTCAGACTTATACACACGTTGCACTTCAGAAATTACTTATCTTTTGAAGCATATATTACCAGAGGGGGTCTCTTTGGCTTCCCCCGTTGCGGCTAGTGCGGCCTCAAGTTGGGCTTTGCACTCCTTCAGCTCCTGGGACAATTGGGTATTCTTTTCTGTAAGATCCTGCACAATAAATGATCCTTAAATCAGTTATTCTAACTCTTTCAAGTCTCGGGGGCTATTGGCATATAGAACTGTCAAATTTTCTCACCCATATGTCTTTCACATACTGCTCCGTGGCTCTGGCTAGACCATTTTGAGCGGCACGGAGGTGCACATCTCCCGAATTGAAGGCATCCAATGCCTCTATGGAGAAACATGCGTCACGAAGAACTGTCCGGCGACGCCTGTGATTCATGGCACTCTCCACCTCGAAATTGGTGGCAGATAACCTATCGACATCCTTTGTCGGAGGAGCATCTGACACACGCCTCGTGTTCGCCTCCGCTTCTAGACCTGGCTTTGGGCCTGGCGAGCGCAGAATTGATTGGCAACCTCTCCGGATACAGTCCGGCGAGCGCTCTTCTTCCTGAAAAAGCACGAGCATTAGTATGCCTCCCGGGAATAAAACCTGGGATCAAGATGACACGCCATACCGTTGCACTGGTGTTTCAATCTGGACTGCACTTCTTTTCAGCCTGTTGGGCCTGGCTGTCCCTTGTTGACTAGCCGTCGCAGGCTCGACCTTCCGCCTCAAGGACTTCCCCTGCGAAACACCTTTGGTATACGATGATAAAAAACAAGCACGGATGGGTCATTTTCAAAGTATTGGGACTTCGGTCTCAGTTACCTGCGAGGCTGGAAGTATTCCGAGGTAATCGGCCGTAATGGCGCCATTATCGATGCTCAGTTCGTGAAATACCCGATCGATCAGCTCTACCGATATGTCCGGATCCTCTTGGGAGGTTGGATCGAGGAACCGTTCCGGATCCTCAGGTTGTGGAGGCGGGCTGTTTATATCCTTTATGGCCCGGCGCAGTTCCTGCGCCGAAATCACAAAATGAGATACTCGACTACGGGAGTACGAATCGGATAGGCAAAAATAAATGTCCGCTTACCCAGCTTGGAGGGTTGTGCATAGAAAATCCGTTCTGTGGATTGAAACGGAGAAATTCCTCCTCTTCTCCCTTGTACAATGCGGACAAGATCTTCACCAGATCGGCGACCGATCCCGGCCCCTTACGGCCGCAGCGGGTGGCATCATCCTCCCCGTTGAAATCCCACACGGGGTGGCCTCTATACTGGAGTGGCTGCACCCCCCGCATAATGCATGTGGCCATGAACCTGATCATGGTCAGTCTGGAATGATCTAACAACCTTATTCGGCTCATCAGGTAAAGCACGTCCCTGTCATTTTCCTTCCGAGGGCTCCGTGGATGCCAGCTTAGGCGTTTCTTCAAAGGAGCATTATTAAACTCAGGTAGGCCGATCTGAACAGGGTCCGGTAGGGGGACATCTTCTATAGAAAACCATCCCGAATGCCAGTCTTCGGACGCCTTCTTCGGGGTTCCGGATAGATATCCGGTCCCGGCGATGCGCCACAGTTCGACTCCGCCCACTTGATATATTGACCCCACTTGAGAACGGGGCACAAGGCAGAACAGCTTCTTCCACGGTGCAAAATGAGCCTCAATGCCCAAAAACAGCTCGCAAAGGGCCACGAAGCCCGCAATATGCAAAATGGAGGCAGGAGTAAGGTTGTGCAACTGGAGGCTGTAGAACTCCAGGAGCCCCCGGAGAAACGGATGAATTGGAAATCTAAGCCCTCTTATCAAATAAGAGATAAGGCATACCCGCTCTCCTTTGGAGGGGTTGGGGACGCTCTCCGCTTGCTTTCTGCCCTTATAGGTGGCGAGTCCGGCTCAAACCGGAACCATGAAGGCTGGGGGAAGAAATCCCTTGGTTTGGAGCGCCAATAGCTCACTATGCGAGACGGAGCATCTCTCCCAATCTCCAGGCTGAGGGCTAGGAGGGCGAGAGGAGGAGCCACGTCGACCATCCATGATGGAATGGATTTCTGTCAGATGCGCTCTGATGAATGCTTGCGAAGGGAGGATGGTGTGATTCGGATCTAGATCCTCGTCTCTGTTATAGGTAGCTCATTTGCGCAGCTAGGGGGGTAAATGTAAAAATACCCTGGCTTTTCGCATTCGTTCAACACGTGGAAGATGGCCATTATTGGGTGTGGAAGCCGAGGAGCGCAATATTTACAAGAAGTCGGACGCTATTCAACAGGTACACAGGATTTGGAGAAGAACCCGCCTTGCAATGCCGAAGACAATCTACGCACCGGACTCATCGCCATTGAAGCCTGGTTCGGGGGCTACTGAGGGAGTCCTGGATTAGGGGGTGTCCAGATAGCCGAACTATCACCTTTGGCCGGACTCCTTGACTATGAAGATACAAGATTGAAGACTTCGTCCCGTGTCCGGATGGGACTTTCCTTGGCGTGGAAGGCAAGCTTGGCGATACGGATATGTAGATCTCCTACCATTGTAACCGACTCTGTGTAACCCTAACTCTCTTCGGTGCCTATATAAACCGGAGGGTTTTAGTCCGTAGGACGAACAACAATCATACCATAGGCTAGCTTCTAGGGTTTAGCCTCTCTGATCTCGTGGTAGATCTACTCTTGTACTACCCATATCATCAATATTAATCAAGTAGGAGTAGGGTTTTACCTCCATCGAGAGGGCCCGAACCTAGGTAAAAACATCGTGTCCCATGTCTCCTGTTACCATCCGCCTAGACGCAGAGTTCGGGACCCCCTACCCGAGATCCGCCGGTTTTGACACCGACACCGGCTATATATGATACCCCCACTATGGCTACCCTAAGGTTGGTCATAATGGGAGTATCAAGCGGTACCATGCATGCCAACTAGACTTTTTGGATGATGTGGCACACAGTTAAATGAGGAAAGCGAGGGTGTGGTATCATATCATGATACCGTATCATATTAAATGGTGTACTACTTTGTGTCATGCATGGCAATTAATAAGGCAACCTAAGATACTAACTTAGGCTGGTTATAGTGGGGAGTATCATATATTAGTATCATGCATATGATACTAGTGTATGATACTACATCTATAGTGCATAGTATCATAGATTAGTATCACAGGTGCTCTCATTTATTGCGTTGCATGACACATAGTAGCATCACATTTATTATGTTACGGTATCTACCTATGTTACTATAACCATCTCTCTCTTCTTTAATTCCCTGCCACATAAGCATGTTTGCGAGTCCCAAGTGCATGATACTACTTATGTTACCCCCACTATGGCCAGCCTTATGATACTATGCACGCATTACGGAGGTAGTATCGATCATATACTAGTATCATGCATATATATATATATATATATGATACTAGCTAGTCTATGATATACTAGCTACCTCACTAAGAGCATGGTTAATAATACACCCAACGGTCGGCTACAAGAAGTTCCCCTGTCATATATAGCCAACCTCTTAACCGACATGTACAATAATATGTTTTAAATATGTACTAATTTATCAATAGTTGGTCCACCTTACATCCGCACAAAGTGTCTTGGGTCTCATGTTGCATCTGGCTACTAACCAAGAGCCCACTTCTCTTCTCTCTCCTCTTCTCTTTCCTCGAACTAAGCACATATATATTATTCTATTTCTTATAGCCTACTTTTGTCACTCTATTGTACTTGCTCTAATGCATAGTATCATAGAGTAGTATCATGTAGTACTTTATTTATTGTCATGCATGACACATAGTAGCATAGCATTTATTATGATATGGTTTCATGATATGCTACTTAACCCTCTCTTTCTTCATTTAATTCTATGAAATCTCATTAAAATTGCCTAGTTGGCATGCATGATACTAGCTATGATATACCCTTACTATCAGCCTAACAAATAAGGTGTACAGATCATTTTTGTGTCGCTTTCTGAGTTTTCATCCGTTTGTTCGAGAAGCGGGGAGAAGTTTCAAACATTTCGGCCATGAGGTGCGGCCACTGGCGTAGGCCTAGTTGGTAATTTAACTACAGGAAATTCAGATGGAGTCCGGACATCCAAAATCGATGTGTGCCCGTGGCGTGCTCTCATGACTCCGTGGAAAAAAATTGGTAAAGTTTGGCACATGTTTTGATGACCGCTCCTTCCAAACCGGAGCATCTCACATGAAGGATCATGCTTTCCAAAAGGAGACGTGTCAATCCAAACTCCTATGGCTGGTGACTTCATCGTTTGGCCTCATATAAATTTCCACGGTACGCAATCACCATTATACCACGGGTTTGATTTCTGGCCCATTTCAGGTATCGTTAGTTATATTTAAGACATTTTTTATTTTAACTTGCATTTTGTGCATAAAAATAAAATTAACCGGAACTGCATGTGATGTCAAAAAGGATGAGGATCACCGTTCGATCTGGGAGCATCCAACCGTGTAGATGTACAATCCGTGGGGTTTGGGTTCTGGCCAATCCGAAAGCATGACTCAGATCGTGGGCGGGATTTGGTCGGCACACGGCTTTCATAAATGAACCTTGTGCTATTCACAAAGCGGATTGCATATTTTTGTTCACACATACTGTAGTGAGATCAATTGAATGTGCTACCTCTATGATATAATAATAATAACAAAAAATAGTTCATATTCATTGCCTGAGCTGACAAAATATCAAGGTCAACATATTGATAGTTCTTACATCAACAGAAAAACTGGGCATAACTCACAAATTCAGTACACGCGATAGTTCTTAATTGAACGAATTAAGTTGCAGGGTAGGCATAAAGACTAGTCTTACGGCTTAATTCCCATGTACATGGGGGAACTGGGATCATTATGTTGACCCCGAATGAATTTGGGTTTTCTGATGATTTTATGCTTCTCCGTTACACAGGTGCGTGTTCCCTTGGCTGGCAACTCATCAAATCCATCGTACTCATCCTCATCGGCAACATCGTCGACACCCAGTACCCTTCTCTGCCCATGCATCACTACATGGCAGTTCTTATGCAAGGGGTCTTCCATAAAGAAAATCTAGGTAGCATCGCTCACATGCATAAATGGGTCCGCGTGATATGCCATTGTTGTCCTTTTAACACAGGTCTTCCTGTAATCATCATCCTTTACAAGACCAAGGGGGATCCATGCGAACCTGAATAATGCCACCTTAACTTTCACATAGTCAAACTCCCAAATCTCTTTGATAGTTCCATAATATACCCTTTTATCAGCATCATCTACAGTCATGCATTCTATTTGAACAGAGCTGTTCTGATATGAGGTCTTCTTATCATGTTCCTCGATGTAGAATGTGTATCCACTTATCTCATATGCTTGGTATGTCAACACCGTAGGTGATGGCTTTTGCGCCAACCACGTAGCAATGTCATCGATGCATCTTGTGCCAAACGATTCTTCAGCCATTCGGTGTAGTTCTTAGTGTGCTCCTTCATCTCCACATCTGATGAAGGCACCATTGGTAAGAAGCTTCGGCATATCTATGCCAAGTGTTCTTTGGCATAAGCGCTGAGAACTGAGCTGCTAAGCAGTACCGTCAAATGGGCTTTCTTTGCCGATTCTCCGGGTGCAGCCATTTGCGTGCCAGCAAGGACGGGCTTACCTTTCAGCCTTCCCTCGTGGCGACAGAGGGGCAAACCTATAGGTCTTTGTTTCACGTATTCGGTGCAAAACTCAACCACCTCCTCCATGGTATAACCTTGTAGGATGCTTGCCTCTCGATGGTTTTGGTTCCGACAAAAGCGCTTCAGTATTCCCATGAACCGCTCAAAGGGATACATGTTGCGAAGAAACATAGGACCATAATACTTTATCTCGTCGACAAGGTGCATAGTGAGATGGACCATGACATCAAAGAATGACGGTGGGAAAAACATCTCTAGGTTGCACAATATTCTTGCTATATCATCTTGCATATGATCCAACTCTTCAGGATCTACAACTTGCTGCCATAGTTGGTTGAAGAAATCACAGAGCTCAATGAGTGTGTTTCTTATATCTTTGTCCATCAGATTCCTGATGGCCACCGGGAGGATTTGTGTCAACATTATGTGGCAATCATGTGATTTCAAGTGTCCCAACTTCATTTTACCTGAGCTCACATCCACGAGACTTCTGATGTTTGTGGAGTAGGAAGAGGGTGTCTTATCTGACAACAAATAGGTGAATAAATGTGTTTCTTCTTTTGTACTGAAATTGTAACTCTAGAGAGCTTTGATGAATTTGTCATCATCTTCTGCTTCACTCTTGCGTTTTCATTGACCAGCAAGCATAGTGAGCCATGAACCGTCACCATCCTTTCTTTTACCTCTAATCTTGAGCAGAGTACCAAGGATGCTTTCACATACGTTCTTCTCTACGTGCATGGCATTGATGCAGCGATGTACACGTAGAACCTCCTAGTAAAGTAATTTCTAGAACACCAATTTCTTCTTAAACACTTGACCCTTAGGTGTTTCTTTCACCGTCAAAGCGTTCTTCTTGCGAAGCACAACATTAATTTGTTTAGCCATGTTGTGGAGCACCTCCCCATCATAGGGTCTTGGGCCCACACCTACATCTGTCGTACCATCAAATTCAGCTTTCATTTTTCGGTATGGGTGATTTTTCCGTAAGAACCTACGATGACACAAGTACACGGTTTTGTGCGAGATGGGAAGAAATCTCAGGTTGTCCTATCCATGCATGTGACACACCCTACATCTCCCTTTGTTTTCTGCCTCGATGTGTTGCCTAATTCCGGCATATCTTGAATGGTGTGCACTAGCATTGCATGTAGATCGGAAATCTCATTTCTGTAAGCATCATAACATTTTACAGTAGGCGCATCTATCCACACTGTCAGCAGTTCTTCTACTAGTAGCTAAAAGTAAATGTCGATGTCATTTCCAGGTTGCTTCAGGCTTTGGATAATCATTGACATCATAATGTTTTTTCTTCATACACAACCAAGGAGCTAGGTTATATATGCACAGAAGCACCAGCCATGTGATGTGATTGGTGCTCATATCGCCAAAAGGATTCATCCCGCCAGTACACTCCCGAGCCTTATACTTCAAGGATCCTTGGCAAAGTATTGAAACTTGTTGTCCATTAATTCCCACTGAGCCCCATCTTTTGGGTGCCTTGTATACTTATCCACAGTTCGCTCATCATGATGCCACCGCAACCTCTTTGCCTCTCAAGGGTTTGCAAAAAAACGCCTCACCCTTGAAATTAAAGGCAAGTACAAAACAACCTTGAACGAGATTCCTGTCTTGATCTCGTCATCCAATTTGTACTTATCCTTTGCTCTCATGCGCTTGTATCATGCATGCTTGCATGTGGGACATGCACGCAAATCTTTTTACTCACCACGGTACAATATACAATCATTCACACAAGCTGTATCTTCTGTACTTCAAGTTCCAATGGGCAAACAATTTTCTTCGCTTCATTCATGCTTCTGGGGAGCACATTATCTTCCGGAAAAATTTCTTTGAAAAGACCTAACATCTCTGTAAAGCCCTTGTATGATAGACCGTTTGCTGCTTTAAATCTGAGAAGCGCCAGGGTGACACTCAACTTGGAATATTTCTTTTTGCAACCTGGATACAATTCTTTCTTGGAGTCTGCGTCAATGATTGGCAGATCCTTGTACCCAATCATATCCTTTTTGGGACCATGAAATCTACAATCATAGCAGCAAAATCTAGCATATCAAGATCGTCGTCATCTGCGTCGACGTCTTTGTTTTCTAGTGGGCGTTTCGGCTTTCCTGTGTTCCTTTTGTAGCATGACGCCTCTGTCGTGATGTTAGATTCAACATCCATGTGACACTGATCGGGGTTTGGCATCTCGCAACCGCCGGTCTCTTCATCCATGACCTCGTCTTCACCGTTCCTGGTCCAACGTGTATATCCATCCATGAATCCCCTAGAGACTAAGTGCCACTTTACATCTGCAACTTCATGTGACTCTGTATTGGCACAATCTGTACATGGACATAGGATGTAATCTGCATCACCAATTCTCCTCTTTGTACCTTCAGCCAAATTCATGAACTCTGTCGCGCAACTGATTAATTATGCGGTTTTCTGATACTGCATCCATCGCGATCGCTCCATCCGGACCACACGAATGGTAATTAAAAACAGAACAACAACATTAATACACGGATTAACTGCTGCCCAAAGATGCATGCATAAATCACAAGGTTTTATTTTCATAATTATTGAGGGCGCTCCATATTGTTATCCAGATGTGCAATGACAAAAATGAATGGCCGGTCATTTTACACGCAGAGTATTAGTACAACACTACCCTTAGGAATTGAATACCTTAATTAAGCCACCCACAAAAAGAATACCTTAATTAATTAGCTGCGTAGCGACTTCCACCCAACATAGAGAGAAGCGTGATGGAGCGGCACGCCAAGACAGCAGGGTCAAGGAGCAAGCTTAGTGCGGCTGCCGCCTGAAGTTTGACCTCCACAATCCTGCCATCGACCGCGATGGATGTGCTCGAATCATGACGCTGCCAACCTTGATGTTTGAGCTCCTCCTACCTCCTGCCGCAGACCGAAGATTGACCTCCTATGACGTTGCTGAGGCAGTCCTGGATTAGGGGGTCCTCGGGCAGCCGGACTATATACTTTGGCCGGACTGTTGGACTATGAAGATACAAGATTGAAGAGTTCGTCCCGTGTCCGGGTGGGACTCTCCTTTGCATGGAAGGCAAGCTTGGCAATTCGGATATGTAGATCTCCTTCTCTGTAACCGAATTTGTGTAACCCTAGCCCCCTCTGGTGTCTATATAAACCGGAGGGTTTAGTTTGTAGGACAACAACAATCATAATCATAGGCTAGCTTCTAGGGTTTAGCCTCTAAGATCTCGTGGTAGATCAATTCTTGTAATACTCATATCATCAAGATCAATCAAGCAGGAAGTAGGGTATTACCTCCATCGAGAGGGCCCGAACCTGGGTAAACATTGTGTCCCTCGCCTCCTTTACTATTAGCCTTATACGCAAGTTCGGGACCCCCTACCTGAGATCCGTTAGTTTTGACACCGACATTGGTGCTTTCATTGAGAGTTCCACTGCACCGTCACGATAAGGCTTGATGGCTCCTTCAACCATCTACAACAATGCGATCCAGGGTGAGGTTTTCCTCCCCCGACAGATCTTCGTATTCGGTGGCTTCGTACTACGGGCCAACTCGCTTGGCCGTATGGAGCAGATTGATAGCTACGCCCCTGGCCATCAGGTCAGGTTTGGAAGATTGAACTATACTGCCGACATTCAAAGAGACTTGATCTTCAACGGATTCGAGCCCATGGCAGGTGCGCCGAACAGTCATGATGAGCATGACTTAGATCTACCATCGGACGGCGTTCAGGAGATCACACCTACAGTTGCCCCTGCTCTTAATCCGGAGCAGATCATGCCATCCGAGGACGGGTGGATGGACCCCGCCACAGAGGCCACACACTTAGTGACGATAGAGCCGAACACAGACTTTGCCCCCAATGAGGACTGTGTCATCGGACCCTCGGACTCGTCTCCGGCCATAGGCTCCGAACCGCTCACATCCGTGCCTATCGAATCTGATTGGGCACTGATCACGGAGTTTACCTCCGCAGATATCTTTCAGCACTCACCCTTGGGCGACGTACTAAATTCATTGAAGTCTCTTTCCCTGTCAGGAGACTCTTGGCCGAACTATGTCCGGCTTGAGTGGGAAGCGGACGGTGAGGAGATTCGTTCCCCACCCACCACCCACTTGGTAGCCACTGTCGATGACTTAACCGACATGCTTGACTTTGACTCTGAAGACATCGACGGTATGGACGACGATGCTGGAGAGGAACAGGAACCACCGCCCACGGGGCGCTGGACAGCCACCTCATCATATGATATATACATGGTGGATACACCCAAAGAAAACAACGGCGAGGAACGGAAGGATGCAACGGAGGATAATCCCCTCAAGAAGCAACCAAAGTGACGATGTAGGCGCCGCTCTAAATCCCACCACAGTAAAAACAGCGATAACAGCGCAAGAAGAAATAATACCCCGGTAGACTCCAAAGGAAATGACGACCCCATGGACCCAGCGATCGAGCAGGATGAGCCAGGGGACGGCGAACATAGTCCGGGGCCGCTGTCCGATTATATTGACGGCAGAGATAAAACTCATAAATCTGTCTCCGGAGAGGAGAATAGTCCGGGCGATGATGCACTCATCATCCCGGAAAAACACTTGGAACAAGAGAACCTCCATAGAAGGCTTATTGCCACCGCGAGGAGCTTGAAGAAGCAGAAGCAAAGGCTTAAGTCCGCGCAGGATACACTCAACCGCAGATGGAACAAAGTGCTTGATATTGAAGAAAAATACGTTGGTGATCGCCACACAAAGAGCTACCCAAAGCGCAAGCTGCTGTCCGAATTCGACGACGAGGCTATAGAGCCCATTCAGCCGAAAAATAAAACGGCCGATCAGCCGGACTGACCACCCCGTGGCCGCGACAGGGCGGCTAATGACGCCACACATAAGTCAGCGCACGATTTACGTGAGCACCTGGACAAAAAAGCCGGTATGGCCAGGTCCATCTATGGATTTAGGAAGCATGCTCCGGCACAGGATCATGCCGCCCAAACAACTATACTGACCAAATAACAGCTCGGAATCAAAACCGAACGCTACAACCGTCAGAAGAATGACATGACACACCCAAATACATGGGTGCCACGCACCCCCTGTGCTTCACCGATGAGGTGCTGGATCATGAATTTCTAGAGGGATTTAAACCCATGAACATAGAGGCATACGACGGAATGACAGACCCTGGGGTATGGACTGAGGACTTTATCCTTCACATCCACATGGCTCGCGGAGATGATCTCCACGCCATCAAATACCTGCCCCTCAAGTTGAATGGACCAGCTCGACACTGGTTGAAAAGCCTACCCGAAAACTCAATTCGAAGTTGGTTAGAACTTGAGGATGCTTTTAGGGCTAATTTTCAAGGCACCTATGTCCGACCTCCGGATGCAGACGATTTAAGTCACATAATTCAACAACCCGGAGAGTCAGCCGAAAGCTTTGGAACATATTTCTCACTAAGAAGAATCAAATCGTCGACTGCCCAGATGCCGAAGCCTTAGCGGCTTTCAAGCATAGTGTCCGAGACGAATGGCTCACCTGAAAACTCGGCCAAGAAAAGCCGAGGACAATGGCAGCCCTAACAAGCCTTATGACCCACTTCTGCACGGGCGAGGACAGTTGGTTGGCCCATAGCGGCACCAGTGACCCAGGCACTTCCGAAACCAGGGATGGCAACGGGAAGCCGCTACGCAATAAAAATAAGCGTCGAAACAATGAAGACAGCCCAGACAACATGGCGGTCAACGCCGGATTCAGGGGCTCTTGACCCGGTCAATGAAAAAAGCCATTTAAAGGCAGCAGAGATGGAACATCCAGCCTAAACAAGATTCTAGACAGATTATGTCAGATTCATGGCACCCCCGAAAAACCTGCAAATCACACCAACAGAGAATGTTGGGTCTTCAAGCAGGCCGGCAAACTAAACGTCGACCACAAGGGGAGGGAGACACCAAGTGAAGACGAGGATGAGCCTCGCCAGCCGAACATTGGGGGACAGAAAAAATTTCCACCAGAGGTCAAAACAGTGAACATGATTTACGTAACTCACATACCAAAGAGGAGACGCAAACGCGCACTTCGAGACATATACGCTGTAGAGCCCGTCGCCCCCAAGTTCAACCCTTGGTCAGCCTACAAGATCACTTTTGATCACAGGGATCATCCGACTAGTATCCGGCATGGAGGATCGGCTGCCTTGGTGCTCGACCCAATAATTGATGGATACCATCTCACCTGAGTCCTTATGGACAGCGCCAGTAGTCTTAATCTGATATATCATGACACTGTCCGCAAAATGGGGACAGACCCGTCAAGAATCAGCTAAAGCAATACTACCTTTAAAGGAGTAATACCAGGCGTAGAGGCCCGCTGCATGGGCTCTCTAGTACTAGAGGTTGTATTCGGTTCTCCCGACAACTTCCGAAGCGGCTATCACGCACTACTCGGAAGAACGTCCTTCGCTCGTTTCAATGCAGTACCGCATTACCCTTATCTTAAACTTAAGATACCCGGTCCACGCGGCGTCATCACAGTTTGCAAAAATACATAGCGTTCCTTATGTGCGGAAGAATATGTGGCGGCTCTAGTAGCCGAACACTGAACGGCCTCTCCAACCAAAATAAATGATCGGTTGTCAAGACAGCGGACACGGTTAGATGAGTCCGGGCGCACCACTAGTTGTAGCGGCCCAGATAAACCTGAGCTTGGGTCAATGGATATACCACCATAGGTGGTGCTAGGGGCTGCCCGCATGTAAAAAGGCCCATAATTCGGCTTGACCCTATCAATACAATAATAGATTGCATTTTCATGGTTCATTAAGAATAACCAACTTTTCGCATGAAGTCTTTCACCTGTGTTTTTCTTTTTTACAGGTGATCATCGTGCTACACCCTTCCAGGATATGGAAAAACGAAGGCAAAGGCGCAGACGTACAGCAGGGCCTCGCTCAAAGGTTTCTTTTTAGATTCAGACCCTGTGTAAACCTTTTTTAATGTCTCTTGTTGCTTCACACCCTCCGAGCACTCAACACAACCGAGAGGGATGCTGGCGTTATTGGCATTTCATCACGCCAGACTAATGCACGTACCTGCAAATTCAAGGCTCATTATCGAGGGTGTTACTCAGCCCAGTATATGTTGTAAAGTCCGAATACCTTAGGGAGTGTTCGGCGTCGCAAGTTTGGCCTTATATGCATCAGCTCCGAATCATGTCTTTGGTCAATAGTTGGGTTTGCCCGGCTCTTGTGTTTTGCTACCTTACGTTCTGCTCTATCGGCTAAGGTGGCACCGAGAGAACTACTACGATTGTGCCCTAGTTCATCTAGATGAGCACCTCAGTAGAGAAAGCTGAAAACTGACTTTCATGATAAAGCACGAGACTGGTCAACCACTCGATGACTCAGCGGAATATTTGCGATTCCTCGCATTAATGAAGGACCGGTTTCCTAGTCATGTACGTATGCGCATCGTATTCGGATGAAAGCGGAAGTACCAGGCGCTATATAGTAGCCCCACCGTCAAACTCCTATGGCTAAGTGAAAGTGTTAAAGCTATATAGTCTGATTGCCTTGTTCGCCGCGCTATCACCTCCTCAATGGACCAAGACGTTGGATCAAGTGTGATTATGCGCACCCCCGCATTACATGCGTGGGGGCTGAAGCCGACGTCTGCAAACTTTCAGGTTACATACATACATAAACGGCCGCACACGAGGCACTATAATACTTTCGGGCAAAAGTATAAACACAACCTTTATAATCAAAATAGCATTGTTTTTACAACTCAGATACATGTCACTCGAACATGGTACTCTTCGAGCACTGAGCCTCTATTAAACGGGCGCCTTCTAGGACTTCTACGAAATAGTGCTCGGGCGAGCCCTGGCCTCCGGTCGGACCCCGAGTTGCAATAGCGGTGGCCATCATCCCTGCCCAATATTTCTTAACACGGGCAAGAGCCATTCGTGCACCCTCTTTGCATGCTGACCTCTTTCACTACAAAAAAATACACTTCCATGATGATACGTGTTTGTCACAGTAGGTCGCGTTTTTTGTCATGCATGTACATCCTTGACAAATTTATGACAGAATCAAGATAGTCATACCTGTGCTGTCGTAGAAGTGTTCCATGACATTACCAAAATTATCATCATGGAAGTGTCCACTTCCATGACGATAAATCGCGTGTTACAAAACTGCTTTCGTCAAGGGTGACCAACATGTGGCATCCACCATAACGGAACACTGTTAAGCTATCGAGTCGGGTTTTGGATCCGATAACCCGTTAACAGCCCTGACCAATGGGGATTTTCCATGTGTAAAATCATCATTGGCTGGAGCAAACACGTGTCGGCTCACCGTTGGGACAGATATCCGCTCATTGGACCGAAGGCGCCTATGATACGGCGACACGTGGCACGGCCCAACAAAGGCCCATTCCTGTGAAAAGGCCGACCCATTTGACTTGGTCAAAAGGTTGCGGGCTGGCCCACGGAAAGCCTGTTAACGGCCTGTTCGCATATAGCTCATTTACAGCCCGCTAACCCACGGCCCGTTACACCCTATCCGAATTAGGCCCAGTAGCGTCATCTGGGCCGTCCAATATGATTCAGCCCGTTTTAACTTCCGGCCCATGTGTGGCCCATGACTTCTTTCGGCCCATATGAGGACCTTTGTAACTCTTAGCCCATTAACGGCCCGTGGTGAAACTGGCCCGTAATGAACAGTGTATCACTTTATACCCATTAACGGCCCGTTATTCCATTGAGCCGTTACCAGCCCAAGTTATCTTTTGGCCTTCTCAGGGCCCATTGATTCTTGGGCTCATTTGCAGCATTCGGTTACATACGGCCCATTACTGTCATTTTCTGCTTGTGGGCCAAATTCAGCCCGTCGTTATAGTCAGCCCGCTTGCGGACCGTTAATACGTTGGGCCGTTTTCATGTCAAAAAAACCCGTTGGGCTGTTTTCATAGAGTTATCAAATACGGCCTATTAACGGCCCGTTATGGTCCACGAATAGTACGGCCCATGATTGGCGAAATGATGATACGCCCCGTCGAAGGACCATGGATCCTACGACCCGTATGAGGCCCATGGATAGTACGGCCCGTAGAAGGCCCATGGACCCTACGGCCCATAGAAGGCCCATTGATCCCTAAGGCACGTATAGAAGACCGATGGATCCTACGGCCCATATAGAAGGCCAATGGTCCTACGGCCGAACGAAGGCCCATGGATCATACGGCCTGTAGGAGGCCCATGGTTACCACAGTCCGTGTGTTTCCATGATTATTTTGGCCTAGTTACCAAAAATAGGCTATTGTGGCCACTAGAAAAACACAGAAAAAGAACTGCAGTGACTACAAGCAAACAACTAAACAAGACAATAAGGAAATAAATAAGCAAGCAATTAAGGCTAGCCTATTACCGCTATTACACATATTACATCCACTGGGCATCAAAGTTCGCCACCAGTGCAAATATAGGGAACAAAGCGGCATATTACATACACTTGGCCGTCAAAATTGGCCACCAGTGCAAATAAACGCGGCAGCAAAACAAGAGCATAACTGAAACAACTTCAGAAGAGCTCAAGAAACGTTATCCTGGGTATCCACCATGCTGGCAATAAGCTTAGCAAGCTGATTAGCTTTGTCCTGTTTGGCGCTAAAATCCTCCAACGCTTGCTGTTGCACCAGAAAGTATGCATCTGAATGCTCCAGGGACTTCCGCAGTCCTTCCGCTTCTTGTCGCAGCACAGCTGATCGATGTCTTTCAGCTTGTAGTTGAGACTCAAGAAATCGAACTGATTCAGACAGTGAGTTTGAATAGCTTGTGCATGCGGTAGTGGCCAGTAACTCAAACACTAAACCAAGACAGGACTTTGGGGTTGTCTCACTGTCTTCAATATAGTCTTCCTTAGCTGTTTTATCAGCTTTGTTGGAAACCAACAAGGATGTGTCACTATCCTGAACCTTATCTGCATTACTTATTTACCATTGCTTAATAAGGCACTCTTCCCCAATATTCTGTCAGCATTCTAAAAGAAGAAACAAGCACACACATAACAAGTTTAGCATGTACTAGTATATGAAACTCATTTTGGTGAACCAGTTCATTAGTAAGGTGGACAAGATTAAACTACCAAGTCTTCTATTGCCAAGTACTAGTACATAATAAAAGCATCAAACAAACATATATCTATGTCCTATGGTCACTGCATTGTCTTGCCAAATCAAAATAGAGACACGGTTCAAATCATATCAGTTCAAGACAAAGCAACAGTGAAAGAATACAAAGCGTGGGAAACTACACGGCACAACAAGATCTCAGATGGGTACCATGGGTCTACATGTACAACAACACTATTGGCTCTGTTTTGATGCTAGTAATGTGCATGATATGAAAGTCAACTGTATACACAATTGAAATTGAAATCAACAGAGCTATTGATAAGAGCAAACTGATACGTCTCCTGCGTATCTACTTTTCCAAACACTTTTGCCCTTGTTTTGGACTCTAACTTGTATGATTTGAATGGAACTAACCCGGACTGACGCTGTTTTCAGCAGAACTGCCATGGTGTTGTTTTTTGTGCAGAAAATAAAAATTCTTGGAATGTCCTGAAACTCCACGGAACACCTTAGAAAAAATAAAGAAAAATCCTCACAAAAGATGAAGACCAGGGGGCCCACACCCTGCTCACGAGGGTGGGGGCGCCCCCCTGGGCGCGCCCCCTACCTCGTGGGCCCCCTGGTGGCCCTCCGACGCCAACTCCAACTCCATATATTGGCTTTCGGGGAGAAAAAAATCAAAGAGAAGAAATCATCACGTTTTACGATACGGAGCCGCCGCCAAGCCCTAATCTCTCTCGGGAGGGCTGATCTGGAGTCCGATCGGGGCTCCGGAGAGGGGGATTCGTTGTCGTCGTCATCATCAACCATCCCCCATCACCAATTTCATGATGCTCACCGCCGTGCGTGAGTAATTGCATCGTAGGCTTGCTGGACGGTGATGGGTTGGATGAGATTTATCATGTAATCGAGTTAGTTTTGTTAGGTTTTGATCCCTAGTATCCATTATGTTCTGAGATTGATGTTGCTATGACTTTGCTATGCTTAATGCTTGTCACTAGGGCCCGAGTGTCATGATTTCAGATCTGAACCTATTATGTTTTCATGAATATATGTGTGTTCTAGATCCTATCTTGCAAGTCTATAGTCACCTACTATGTGTTATGATCCGGCAACCCCGAAGGGACAATAATTGGGACCACTCCCAGTGATGACCATAGTTTGAGGAGTTCATGTATTCACTATGTGCTAATGCTTTGTTCTGGTTCTCTATTAAAAGGAGGCCTTAATATCCCTTAGTTTCCAATAGGAACCCGCTGCCACGGGAGGGTAGGACAAAAGATGTCATGCAAGTTCTTTTCCATAAGCACGTATGACTATATACGGAATACATGCCTACATTACATTGATGAATTGGAGCTAGTTCTGTGTCACCCTATGTTATGACTGCTACATGATGAACCACACCCGGCACAATTATCCATCGCTAATCCGGTGCCTACGAGTTTTCCATATACTGGTTTACACTTATTTACTTTTTCGTTGCTGCTGTTACAATCACTACAAAATACCAAAAACATTACTTTTACTCTCTTTACTTTTGTTACCGCTACCACCACTATCATATTACTTTCCTACTAAATACTTTGCTGCAGATACTAAGTTTCCAGGTGTGGTTGAATTGACAACTCAGCTGCTAATACTTGAGAATATTCTTTGGCTCCCCTTGTATCGAATCAATAAATTTGGGTTGAATACTCTACCCTCGAAAACTGTTGCGATCCCCTGTACTTGTGGGTTATCAAGACTATTTTCTGGCGCCGTTGCCGGGGAGCATAGCTCTATTCTTTGAGTCACTTGGGATTTATATCTGCTGGACACTATGAAGAACTTGAAAGATGATCGAACTACTATTTTACCCTCAACTACGAGGGGAGGTAAGGGACTACCATCTAGCCTTGCACTAAATTCTCCTTCTGTTATGAGTAAGTTTGCGACACCTAAACCTACCACTGCTATTGATTCTGATATGTCGCATGTTATTGATGATGTCACTTCTGCTATGCATGATACTTATGATGAAACTACTTCTATGCTCGATACTACTGTGCCACTTGGTGAATATCGTGATGAGCAAATTGCTAGGTCTAGAGAAAGAGAAATTATTGAACCTGAACACGATGATGTTAGTGATGATGAACCTATGCCTGCTATTCCTGAGGGTTATCTTTTTGATGCAGAATCTTATGCAACTATTTTTGCTTTCCAGGATAGACGTGAACTTAAGAAGTTTCTAATTAAATGGAGTAAAGAATCTTTTAGAGGTAGAATGAAACCCGACCCTGCTTTTGCTACTTCACCTATTTGTGTTCCTGATCAGGACTATTATAATTTTTCTGTTGATCCCGATATAATTACTTTGGTTGAATCTGATCCTTTTTGTGGCTATGAATCTAAAACTGTTGTGGCGCATCTTACTAAGTAAAATGATATAGCTGCCCTGTTTACTAATAATGACAGATCGCGCTACCTTTATTTACTTAAGATATTTCCGTTCTCATTAAAGGGTGATGCTAAGATATGGTATAACTCTCTTGATCATGGTTGTGCGCAAAGTCCCCAGGATATGATTTATTACTTCTCTGCTAAATATTTCCCCGCTCATAAGAAACAAGCTGCTTTGCGGGAAATATACAATTTTGTGCAAATTGAAGAAGAGAGTCTCCCACAAGCTTGGGGGAGGCTTCTCAAGTTACTTAATGATTTGCCTGATCATCCTCTTAAGAAACCTGAAATATTTGATATCTTTTATAATGGACTAATGTAACGCCCCGAGACCGACGTTTCAGTTGCCCTTCCTTTTGTTTTAGTTATTGACGTGTGTTCATTATGTTTGTTGCATTATCATACTTGTTTTGCCTATTTCATTCATATATGTTATGCCATGACCTTGCTGAGTGCCTTGTCATTTTTCCTTCTTGCATCATGTTCATCTTATATTATATTGCATTGCACCATTCTTGCTTTGTTCTATGTTTCATGATATTGCATATGTCATTTTATTGCATTTGCATCATGAGAATCATGCTTTGGTTTGCATCTTGAAATCTTGTTATGTGCTCTTCTGTGACCCCCCCCCCTTTCTTATTATCTCCACCTCACTCATGCAACATGCTCATACCAGCGACCATTCATCAAGTTCACCCAAGTTTCTATTCCATTCAAACTTCTCCTTTCTTCTTTATTACATTTATTTTCATGTGACATTTTCCCTGTCCAGAAAATGTTCCTTCTTTTCCTGCAAACCCTACACCTTGCCGTTAACCTCTCTATCAATTTTCAGCTCTTTTGGACTTGATTTGGTTGGAATCAAAATTGCCTCAAGTTTGAATTTAGTTCAAACTTGCGATAATTTTCTTTCTCTAAAAATGCCCAAACCAATTATTTCAATTAGTGCATAATTCAAGCGTCGTGGGGATATTCTTATATCTCTCATACACCCCTCTCCTATCCCTCTGTGCATTTGCTCTTTTGTTTTTCTATTTCGAAGAAATAGAAAACAACAGCAGCAGGAGCAACCCAGCGCAGCAGCAGCCCGGCCCAGCTTCAGCGCACCCGCAGCAGCCCTCCTAGCCTTCCAGATCCTTTTTCCACCAGACACTCACGTACCCTTCTCTCTCACCCGTCCCACGTGGCCTATCTAGACCCACGCGTTAGTGGCTGATCTGTAGCACTCACCCACCTTTCTCCTACCTCTCCCCGCTCCTTTTCACGCACGCCATGGCCACGGTGGCCGAGCCAGCCGTGCCCGCATCCCTATTTAACTCCTCTTGTCGTCCGAGCCCTCCTAGGGTTTCCCTCTTCCCCTCTCACCGCCGCCACCTCTTTCCTTTCCCCTGCTTCTCCTTCTTCCTCAAGAGCCAGAGAACAGAGAGCACCACCGAGAGCTTCGCCGTTGCCTGCGTGGTCGGAGGCCACCACAGTCGTCTCCGGCATGTCTGTCTTCTTCCTCGACGTCGACTACATCCGTTCAGACTTCTTCCCTGCCCTAGGTCGCCTCCACTACGTCGCCGTCGCCTTCGTCTTCTTCACGGACATAAAGTCCACCGGAGTTCCTCGCCTTCTCTCCGTTGATATTCTGCGTCCCCGGCCGCATCCTCATGTCAAAGGTATACTAGGTATACCCATATCCAACCCTGATTTTTTTCCATCGCGATTAAATCGCCGGAGTCGTCGCTAGATCCATGCCATCTTCGTGTTCTCGGTGCCCCGGCGAGTTATGAATTTTTTTGCGTAGTTGCAGTAGTCGCCGTGGTTCCTCGCGCTTCGCTCCGCGACCTCGGCCATCTTCTTCCTCTACGTCGGCTACTTCCTCCTACGTCATGGATCGGACACCATCTCGCCTTCACGTCATCGGCAACGTCGTCTCCCTCCTCTGCTTCCTCTTCCTTCACGGTCAGAATTTCGCCAAGGTTCAGAGCTCCCTCCCGTCGTCTCCGGCGTGTCTCCGTCGACCTCGTCGTGTCATATGGTGAGCTGGGTAACGCCCCTTCCTATCTGTTCCTTCCTCTTGATGTTTGATCACCCGCATGCCTCGCCTGATCATCGCCATGCCGCGCGCCCGAGTCGAGCTTCTGCTCGACCTCGAGTTCCCTCGCACCCAAGCCGCTCGCTCCTGCTCACTGACCAAACCCGCACCCCCGCTGGTGGTCTGCTGCCCCTGCAGCCGCTGCCTTGCTTGCCGCCGTCGCCGGCAAGTTGCTGTGCGTTCATTGCGTTTCCAAGACCGAGCCTCTGCTTGTTCGAAAGAACTAAGCCCCCTCCTTATCACAAACGCTCAGTCAGGCCAGCTGGTCAGCGCTTTGCTCCCCTATGCAGGAGGTCGTGGGATCAAATCCCAGCCTGCCCCATTTTTGCTCTGTTTTCCTGTTATTTTGCACACTCAGCGCTCACTCGGGCCAAATCCTCTTGGGCCGCTGCAGGTTGCTGCAATCCGGCCGGTGCATATGTTTTTTTAACTCTTTTTTACCACCCCTAAAAAAATATGTTTTTTACTAGTCTGTGTATTTTAGCATTTTTCCATTGCACTCTTAATTACAAAAAATGCCCCTGTTTTGTATTGTTAATAACTAAATATGCATGCATCCAAATCAAACAAACTATATATGTAAAATGCTTAGAATTTCGTCTAGTTTCACAATATGTTGCTTTCATCCATGCTAAAAATGTTTAAAATGCTGTTTGTTTAAATTTGCTCAAATGCCATGTTAAAATGATTTATTTCATAACTAAATAACCGTAGCTCCAATTTTAATAAACTTTATATGTAAATGGGGTGGAAAAATGCCTAGATTAACATGGTGCACTTTGTTTTACTGTTTGACAACTCTAAAATTGTGTTTAGGGCAGAACAGTACCAAATCTAAAATATGCACATGAGCATTTTCCGGAATTGTTGTTTGTTGTTTCCGGCCTCATTTAAACTTGCCTAAATAGTTAGTTTACTTATACTTCACCTCTTGCCATGTTAACCAACATTTAATATTGATGAGTAGCATAACGAGAGAGAACTAAATAATGGAATGAGCTCCACTTAACTTGTAGTATTGTTTGTTGCACTTTGCCATACCATGCCTCATTAAACCGGACATGCATCATACTTGATTGTGCATCATGCCATGTCATGTGATGTTTGTTTACCATGTTGTTTGCTTCTTTCAGTTTGCTTCTCTCGTAAGATTTGGTTTCGTTCCGGAGTTGTGAGGATTCGTTCGACTACTCCCGTTCGTCTTCTTCATGGACTCGTTCTTCTTCCTAGCGGGATTTCACGCAAGATGACCGTCACTTTGGATCTCATTACTATCATTGCTATGCTAGTTGCTTCATTCTATCCCTTTGCTGCGCTACCTATCATTTGCTCTTCAAGCCTCCCAATTTGCCATGTCAGCCTCTAACCTTTTTTTCAACCTTCCTAGCAAACCGTTGCTTGGCTATGTTACCGCTTTTGCTCAGCCCCTCTTATAGCGTTGTTAGTTGCAGGCGAAGTTGAAGATTGCTCCATGGTGGACAGGATTATGTTGGGATATCACAATATCTCTTATTTAATTAATGCATCTATATACTTGGTAAAGGGTGGAAGACTCGGCCTTATGCCTGGTGTTTTGTTCCACTCTTGCCGCCCTAGTTTCCGTCATACCGGTGTTATGTTCCCGGATTTTGCGTTCCTTACGCGGTTGGGTGATTTATGGGACCCCCTTGACAGTTCGCTTTGAATAAAACTCCTCCAGCAAGGCCCAACCTTGGTTTTACCATTTGCCTCACCACCACCTATACCCTTCCCCTGGGTCGGCCAACCCGAGGGTCATCTTTATTTTAGACCCCCCAAGCCAATGCTTGTCTAAGTGTTGGTTCGAACTGAGCCGCCTGCGGGGCCACCTTAGGGAAACTCTAAGTCTGGTTTTACTCGTAGCCTGTCTCATCCGGTGTTGCCCTGAGAACGAGATATGTGCAGCTCCTATCGGGATTGTCGATGCATCGGGCGGTCTTGCTGGTCTTGTTTTACCATTGTCGAATTGTCTTGTAAACCGGGATTCCGAGTCTGATCGGGTCTTCCTGGGAGAAGGTATATCCTTCATTGATCGTGAGAGCTTATCATGGGCTAAGTTGGGACACCCCTGCAGGGTATAAACTTCCGAAAGCCGTGCTCGTGGTTATGTGGCAGATGGGAATTTGTTAATGTCTGGTTGTAGATAACTTGACACCAGATACAAATTAAAACGCATCAACCGTGTGTGTAGCCGTGATGGTCTCTTTTCGGCGGAGTTCGGGAAGTGAACACGGTTTTTGGGTTATGTTTGACGTAAGTAGGAGTTCAGGATCACTTCTTGATCATTGCTAGCTTCACGACTGTTCCTTTGTTTCTCTTCTCGCTCTTATTTGCATATGTTAGCCACCATATATGCTTAGTCACTGTTGCAACCTCTCCACCTTACCCCCTTCCTTTCCCATTAAGCTTTGCTAGTCTTGATACCCATGGTAATGGGATTGCTGAGTCCTCGTGGCTCACAGATTACTACAACAACAGTTTGAGGTACAGGTTATTCGCTGATCATGATGCGAGAGCAATGCTTGCTTGCGTTGAGTTCTTCTTCTGCTTCTTCGATCAGGGGATAGGTTCCAGGTCGGCAGCCTGGGCTAGTAGGGTGGATGTCGTTTGAGCTTCTGTTTGTGTTTCATCCGTAGTCGGATGTTGTTCTCATGTATGATATGATGTTGTATTCGTGTGGCATTCTATGCCTTTTGTATGTATCCCCATCTATTATGTAATGTTGATGTAATGATATCCACCTTGCAAAAGTGTTTCAATATGCGGTTCTATCCTTGGTGGGACCTTCGAGTCTCTTTAGGATAGTATCACATATTGGGCGTGACAAGTTGGTATCCGAGCCTCGACCGACCATAGGAGCCCCCCTTGATTGTCGGCGTTGTTGAGTCTAGAACAAAAATGTTTTGAGTCTTAGGATTATATATATCGAAGAGTAGGATTCTTTTTACTCCTCAGTCCCTTCATCGCTCTGGTGAGGTCTCCTGACGTAGATGTTTTGACTTTCCTCTCCTCAAATTTCACTAATTTTTTTTAGGATCACGCGGGTATCTTGGAATTGTTCCGATGGTTTTGTGACGAGAACATTGTTCTTGGTGCCTCCTGTCTTTTATGTGGCATTGACCCGGGGAGTTGAGCTCCGAGGTGCTGTCGTCACAATTTTATCGTTGCAGTTCTGGAATACCTGAGTTTTGCCGACATCGAAAATCTCTTTTATGCAGTTGTTGGTGAGATAACCTCGACGCCACCCAGTACTGGGGAGTTCGGGAGTACTGCCATAGCTCGTATAACAGATGCTTTTCGAAGGTTGAGGTACACGATTTCCGGAGTTTTCTTGGTTATGTGTTGACGGATGGATACAGCTGGATGTAGGGATTGTTAGTTTGGGTGAGATATATTGCTTCCCCTGTATCCCTAACACCAGATTGCATAACCAGAAAGTTTCGGGAGTTTTATAGGTGGGAATTCAAGTAGCTCCTAGAATATCTTTCCGACAGATGCATGATATGGGATTGGGTAAATCTCTATCATATGTTTGTTCCAGCTTATTCTGCAAGCCAAATCCTTTGTTTTGTTTTATTTGTGGTATTCAAGTTGCTTCAATGTCAAATGTTGAGTCCATACCTTTCCTAAACGGTGTTCTCATATTTCTATGGGAGTACTAATCCTTTTGATCATTGAGATTGTCATGTCAACTCTTTTCCTACCGGCGTGCTTCTCTTAAAGTGGATCCGATCATTCTCCCCATCCGCAAGATCATTTCTAAGTTTCCTCAATGGTGTTTGTTTCATCCGTCCCAAGTTGTCTTTGTTTTCCCTGCCCTCCCACCCTTTTTCTTCACAGACTCAGATTTCTTAATCATGTATCCTTTTATTAATGGGCAGTCTCTTCATTCTTTCCTATTAATGTTCTTATCCGGTGATTCTCGGGAAGATACTAACGGAGCTTTGAGTTCATCATTCTTCGTGATTTTTCTTCTCTGATTGATTTAATTCAAGCTTTCAATATTCATCACATTCCTTTCCTCGTTTCTAATTCTTTCTCATGCCGATGCACCTCTTAATCATTCACTTCTCGCTATTCATTGGTCCTGGAGTGCTCAAGATATCTCAGAAGATTTGTGTTTCCATTCTCAATCCGTTCAAGTTTTTTTGAGGTTGTTATCTCATTCAAGTCATTTAATTCAACCGGTGCAATCTCTCTTTAAAATCATTTCCAACGGTGTTTTTCTTTTAGTGGGCCCTAACCCACAGGTCTTTTCCCAGGATCTTACCTGACTCTTCTAATTATTCTGGAGCTATTCCAAATTCTTTTCAGAGTTTGACGTAAGAATGAATTTTCATCAGTCACATGCCTTCTCCAAGGTCGTTTTCAAATTCTTTTCATCTTTGGCTCAACCTTTCCTCTTTTAATTCTCTCGGAGTATCTCAACAATTCATGGTGGTTCTCATCATCATTCTCAACATTTGACGACCGAAGAAGGATTTCTCTTAAATCTTGGTCCGTTCTCTTGAAGATTCATAGTTCTAGCTTATGTCATCCTCTCATAATTGTTTTCGATTGTGAGAATTATTTTCAACCATCCGACGCATTTCAGGAGTTGCTTCCTTTCTTGATACTCCGAATGCCATCATTTCTGAATATTACTCATTCTCAACCTTCAACTCTTGTTCTCCAAATCTAACCGGTGCATTGTTAAAATATCCTCTAATCAGTTCATGTTCTCTTCTTTCTCATGTATCTAAATCCCTTCAAGTATCTTCATTCGTTTTCAAATTCTTTCCGGTGAATTGTTCCCTTGCTACTCTGTTTTCCAATTTTTATGGTGGTTCGTTCAAGATTTCTCTTCCTTCGTTATCGTATTAATTCACTCGTTCTTTCGTTGTTTCAATCCTACCGGTGGTCGTTGAAGACCTTCCTCAAGTTTGCGCTATATCCCTCTTAATCCTTTCTACGTGAATAATTAGTATGCCAAATCCATTGCTTGTCATCAATTTAATTTGATGAAGGATAAGCATACAATAAATCTTATTCTTATTTCCTCGAGGTGATTCAATCCTTTTCTTTCGGAGATTGTTCATGATGAAGTAATTCTCGGTTCTAGTTTTTCATCTTTTCCTTTTCCGGAGTTCCAAGTTTTCTTGGTTATATCGTCGCGAAGCTCCATCTAAATCATTGTAAGGCTTCACCTTGTGTTTTCAACTTCTCTTTCTTTCTATCATCCTTTTATTACCAGAGTTCTTCATGGAGGCTCTACATGGTAGTTCGTCAAGGATTCTTTTCATTCTTCAATTGTTCTTCAAGATTTCTCTTGAAGTTAAGATCAGCCAAGCTATACTCAAAAAATAAACATGGTGCTCAACACATGTCTTATTTTGAGGAGTTCAAGTATTCTTCATCTTGCATTCCAAAGTGCAATTCTCCTACCTTATCTTTTGAGATGGTGTTTTATCACTCTTGACAATTTCCTTCACGTTTCATGATTCATATGTTGTCAAGAATGAGGTATTTTAAATCCATCAATCTCCTTGTTGGAGTTATCTTGGGATATATTTCACCTAAAGCCTTCCATTGGGAATGTTGCTATTTGTGGTGCGTATCAATGACCCAAGTTCTCCAATTATCCTCTAGGTGAAAGAAGTTTCTCTTATCTTCATTGATCTCAACCAATCAATTGTTTCTGTTAGTGGACGGTTGTCACCTCATCATTTTGAGATGTTTGCCATAAGCCCACAACAAGCTTGTGCTTTTCGTTCTTGATTTTCCAACAATTCCGTTCAATTCTTCTTTGCAAGCATGCTTTCCAAGTTCATTTGTGGCAGAAGATGTCATTTTCTTATCCGTCCCTTTATCCCAACAATCTAACTTCTATTCTTTTGTTCCGGAGGCATTGTGATGTTGCTCTTTTCACTCATCATCTCGAATTGTGAGGATCATGTTATTTTCATGCTTATCCATTTAACCGGAGTGTTGTGTGATCTTTTCAAGTTCTTTTCATCTTACCAAGTCTTGCATCTCTTTTCAACCGGAGTGCTGCCCGAATTCTTAATTCTTATTCCTTGTCCAGCTAATTCTAATCTGAGTGGCTTCAAAGCCTACCTTGTCCCCTAAGCTCGTGGCGCTCATCATATTCCTTGTTCCTCTTGTCCAACGGACTGTTTGCAATCTTGGTCATCTCCATTGTTTTGTTTCTTTCAATTTGTTCAACCTCTCAAGGTTCGTGGTTTCACTCATTGGTCGAAGAAGAAACTTAGTTTTACCTATTCTCTTCCTCTTCCATTTCTCTCCGGTGCCATCCTAGATCTCGGGACGAGATCCTCCCATAGTGGTGAAGTGTTGTAACGCCCCGAGACCGACGTTTCAGTTGTCCTTCCTTTTGTTTTAATTATTGACGTGTGTTCATTATGTTTGTTGCATTATCATAATTGTTTTGCAAATTTCATTCATATATGTTATGCCATGACCTTGCTGAGTGCCTTGTCATTTTTCCTTCTTGCATCATGTTCATCTTATATTATATTGCATTGCACCATCCTTGCTTTGTTCTATGTTTCATGATATTGCATATGTCATTTTATTGCATTTGCATCATGAGAATCATGCCTTGGTTTGCATCTTGAAATCTTGTTATGTGATCTTCTGTGACCCCCCCCCCTTTCTTATTATCTCCACCTCACTCATGCAACATGCTCATACCAGGTACCATTCATCAAGTTCACCCAAGTTTCTATTCCATTCAAACTTCTCCTTTCTTCTTTATTACATTTATTTTC
Organism: Triticum aestivum; assembly: GCF_018294505.1. Taxonomy (NCBI): domain Eukaryota; kingdom Viridiplantae; phylum Streptophyta; class Magnoliopsida; order Poales; family Poaceae; genus Triticum; species Triticum aestivum. The sequence goes on from NC_057798.1 coordinate 248,818,585, forward strand.
ATGTGACATTTTCCCTATCCAGAAAATGTTCCTTCTTTTCCTGCAAACCCTACACCTTGCCGTTAACCTCTCTATAAATTTTCAGCTCTTTTGGACTTGATTTGGTTGGAATCAAAATTGCCTCAAGTTTGAATTTAGTTCAAACTTGCGATAATTTTCTTTCTCTAAAAATGCCCAAACCAATTATTTCAATTAGTGCATAATTCCAGCGTCGTGGGGATATTCTTATATCTCTCATACACCCCTCTCCTATCGCTCTATGCATTTGCTCTTTTGTTTTTCTATTTCGAAGAAATAGAAAACAACAGCAGGAGGAGCAGCCCAGCGCAGCGAGCAGCCCGGCCCAGCTTCAGCGCACCCGCAGCAGCCCTCCTAGCCTTCCAGATCCTTTTTCCACCAGATACTCACGTACCCCTCTCTCTCACCCGTCCCACATGGCCTATCTAGACCCACGCGTCAGTGGCTGATCTGTAGCACTCACCCACCTTTCTCCTACCTCTCCCCGCTCCTTTTCACGCACACCATGGCCATGGTGGCCGAGCCAGCCGCGCCCGCATCCCTATTTAACTCCTCTTGTCGTCCGAGCCCTCCTAGGGTTTCCCTCTTCCCCTCTCACCGCCGCCACCTCTTTCCCTTCTCCTACTTCTCCTTCTTCCTCAAGAGCCAGAGAACAGAGAGCACCACCGAGAGCTTCGCCGTTGCCTGCATGGTCGGAGGCCACCACAGTCGTCTCCGGCATGTCCGTCTTCTTCCTCGACGTCGACTACATCCGTTCAGACTTCTTCCCCGCCATACGTCGCCTCCACTACGTCGCTGTCACCTTCATCTTCTTCACGGACAGCAAGTCCACCGGAGTTCCTCGCCTTCTCTCCATTGATATTCTGCGTCCCCGGCCGCATCCTCATGTCAAAGGTATACTAGGTATACCCATATCCAACCCTGATTTTTTTCCATCGCGATTAAATCGCCGGAGTTGTCGCTAGATCCATGCCATCTTCGTGTTCTCGGTGCTCCGGCGAGTTCTGAATTTTTTTGCGTAGTTGCAGTAGTCGCCGTGGTTCCTCGCGCTTCGCCCCGCCACCTCGGCCATCTTCTTCCTCTACGTCGGCTACTTCCTCCTACGTCATGGATCAGACACCATCTCGCCTTCACGCCATCGGCCACGTCGTCTCCCTCCTCTGCTTCCTCTTCCTTCACGGTCAGAATTTTGCCAAGGTTCAGAGCTCCCTCCCGTCGTCTCCGGCGTGTCTCCGTCGACCTCGTCGTGTCATATGGTGAGCTGGGTAACGCCCCTTCCTCTCCGTTCCTTCCTCTCGATGTTTGATCACCCGCATGCCTCGCCTGATCATCGCCATGCCGCGCGCCCGAGTCGAGCTTCTGCTCGACCTCGAGTTCCCTCGCACCCAAGCCGCTCGCTCCTGCGCTCACTGACCAAACCCGCACCCCCGCTGGTGGTCTGCTGCCCCTGCAGCCTTTGCCTTGCTTGTCGTCGTCGCCGGCAAGTTGCTGTGCGTTCATTGCGTTTCCAAGACCGAGCCTCTGCTCGTTCAAAAGAACTAAGCCCCCTCCTTATCACAAACGCTCAGTCAGGCCAGCTGGTCAGCGCTTTGCTCCCCTATGCAGGAGGTCGTGGGATCAAATCCCAGCCTGCCCCATTTTTGCTCTGTTTTCCTATTATTTTGCACACTCAGCGCTCACTCGGGCCAAATCGTCTTAGCCCGCTGCAGGTTGCTGCAATCCGGCCGGTGCATATGTTTTTTTAACTTTTTTTTACCACCCCTCAAAAAAAATATGTTTTTTTACTAGTCTGTGTATTTTAGCATTTTTCCAATGCACTCTTAATTACAAAAAATGCCCCTGTTTTGTATTGTTAATAACTAAATATGCATGTATCCGAATCAAACAAACTATATATGTAAAATGCTTAGAATTTTGTCTAGTTTCACAATATGTTGCTTTCATCCATGCTAAGAATGTTTAAAATGCTGTTTGTTTAAATTTGCTCAAATGCCATGTTAAAATGATTTATTTCATAACTAAATAACCGTAGCTCCAATTTTAATAAACTTTATATGTAAATGGGGTGGAAAAATGCCTAGATTAACATGGGGCACTTTGTTTTACTGTTTAGCAACTCTAAAATTGTGTTTAGGGCAGAACAGTACCAAATCTAATATATGCACATGAGGATTTTTCGGAATTGTTGTTTGTTGTTTCCGGCCGCATTTAAACATGCCTAAATAGTTAGTTTACTTATACTTCACCTCTTGCCATGTTAACCAACATTTAATATTGATGAGTAGCATAACGAGAGAGAACTAAATAATGGAATGGGCTCCACTTAACTTGTAGTATTGTTTGTTGCACTTTGCCATACCATGCCTCATTAAACTGGACATGCATCATACTTGATTGTGCATCATGCCATGTCATGTGATGTTTGTTTACCATGTTGTTTGCTTCTTTCCGGTTTGCTTCTCTCGTTAGATTTGGCTTCGTTCCGGAGTTGTGAGGATTCGTTCGACTACTCCCGTTCGTCTTCTTCATGGACTCGTTCTTCTTCCTAGCAGGATTTCAGGCAAGATGACCGTCACTTTGGATCTCATTACTATCATTGCTATGCTAGTTGCTTCGTTCTATCGCTTTGCTGCGCTACCTATCATTTGTTCTTCAAGCCTCCCAATTTGCTATGTCAGCCTCTAACCTTTTTTTCAACCTTCCTAGCAAATCGTTGCTTGGCTATGTTACCGCTTTTTCTCAGCCCCTCTTATAGCGTTGTTAGTTGTAGGAGAAGTTGAAGATTGCTCCATGGTGGACAGGATTATGTTGGGATATCACAATATCTCTTATTTAATTAATGCATCTATATACTTGGTAAAGGGTGGAAGACTCGGCCTTATGCCTGGTGTTTTGTTCCACTCTTTCCGCCCTAGTTTCCGTCATACCGGTGTTATGTTCCCGGATTTTGCGTTCCTTACGCGGTTGGGTGATTTATGGGACCCCCTTGACAGTTCGCTTTGAATAAAACTCCTCCAGCAAGGCCCAACCTTGGTTTTACCATTTGCCTCACCACCACCTATACCCTTCCCTTGGGTCGGCCAACCCGAGGGTCATCTTTATTTTAGCCCCCCCCCCCCGGGCCAATGCTTGTCTAAGTGTTGGTCCGAACCGAGCCGCCTGCCGGGCCACCTTGGGGAAACTCTAAGTCTAGTTTTACTCGTAGCCTGTCTCATCCGGTGTTGCCCTGAGAACGAGATATGTGCAGCTCCTATCGGGATTGTCGATGCATCGGGCGGTCTTGCTAGTCTTGTTTTACCATTGTCGAATAGTCTTGTAAACCGGGATTCCGAGTCTGATCGGGTCTTCCTGGGAGAAGGTATATCCTTCGTTGATCGCGAGAGCTTATCATGGGCTAAGTTGGGACACCCCTGCAGGGTATAAACTTTCGAAAGCCGTGCCCGCGGTTATGTGGCAGATGGGAATTTGTTAATGTCCGGTTGTAGATAACTTGACACTAGATACAAATTAAAACGCATCAACCGTGTGTGTAGCCGTGATGGTATCTTTTCGGCGGAGTCTGGGAAGTGAACACGGTTTTTGGGTTATGTTTGACGTAAGTAGGAATTCAGGATCACTTCTTGATCATTGCTAGCTTCACGACCGTTCCTTTGTTTCTCTTCTCTCTTTTATTTGCGTATGTTAGCCACCATATATGTTTAGTCGCTGCTGCAACCTCTCCACCTTACCCCCTTCCTTTCCCATTAAGCTTTGCTAGTCTTGATACCCATGGTAATGGGATTGCTGAGTCCTCGTGGCTCACAGATTACTACAACAACAGTTGCAGGTACATGTTATTCGATGATCATGACGCGAGAGCGATGCTTGCTTGCGTTGAGTTCTTCTTCTGCTTCTTCGATCAGGGGATAGGTTCCAGGTCGACAGCCTGGGCTAGCAGGGTGGATGTCGTTTGAGCTTCTGTTTGTGTTTCATCCGTAGTCGGATGTTGTTCTCATGTATGATATGATGTTGTATTCGTGTGGCATTCTATGCCTTTTGTATGTATCCCCATCTATTATGTAATGTTGATGTAATGATATCCACCTTGCAAAAGCGTTTCAATATGCAGTTCTATCCTTGGTGGGACCTTCGAGTCTCTTTAGGATAGTATCGCATATTGGGCGTGACAACTAACTGATGTTTCCAGAGATTACCTGGATAGTTGTGCTGGTTCTCTTTTCAGGGAAAGAACACCGGATGACGCTGAAATTCTATTGAATAATATGTTGGCAAATGAAAATAATTGGGCACCTCCCGAGCTACCTCCTGAGCCAGTTCTTGAGCCAATTACTGAGCCTATTCCTAAACCAACTCCGAAGAAGAGGGGTGTTCTATTTCTCAGTCCCGAAGATATGCAAGAGGCAAAGAAATCTATGAAAGAAAAAGGTATTAAAGCTGAAGATGTTAAGAATTTACCTCCTATTGAAGAAATACATGGTCTTAATTTACCGCCTGTTGAAGAAGTTTATGATCTCAATTACTTATTTAATGAAGAACCTCCCGATATCCCGGCATAGGTAGTAAAGGTAAATTCTCTCTATAGATATGATAAAACTGAAGTCCCTCCTACTAAAATTGCTAGTCAGTGCTTGGATGAGCTTGATGACTTTATGTTTAAGCAAGATGACTTTAATGCTTATTTTGGTAGACAATTAAAATAGAATACCTTTATGATTAAACGCTTGGGTGATTATATGGCTGATATTAGAGGTGAACTTAAACTTGTTAGCAAGCATGCTTCTATGGTTACCACTCAAGTAGAACAAGTACTTAAAGGTCAGAAAGAAGTGCTTGATGAAATGAATAGTAAGGAAAATGATTATGCTGTTAGAGTAGCTATTAGAATTGGTAGAATGACTTAGGAACCTTTGTATCCTGAAGCCCACCCTAAGAGAATCAAGCAAGATTCTCAGAGAAACAATATTGATATACCTAGTTCTTCTAAAAGGAAGAAAAAGAAAAATGATAGGACTTTGCAAACTTCTAGTGAACCTATCGCTGAGTCACCTGAGAATCCGAATGATATCTCTATTTCTGATGCTGAAACTCAATCAGGTGATGAACATGAACCTAGTGATAATGTTAATGATAATGTTCATGTTGATGCTCAACCTAGTAATGATAATGATGTAGAAGTTGAACCTGATGTTGATCTTGATAACCCACAATCAAAGAATCAACGTTATGATAAAAGAGATTTTGTTGCTAGGAAACATGGTAAATAAAGGGAACCATGGGTTCAGAAACCCATGCCTTTTCCTCCAAAACCATCCAAGAAAAAGGATGATGAGGATTTTGAGCTCTTTGCTGAAATGATTAGACCCATATTTTTGCGTATGCGATTAACAGATGTGCTCAAAACAAATCCTTATGCTAAGTATATGAAGGATATTATTACTAATAAAAGAAAGATACCTGAAGCTAAAATTTCCACCATGCTTGATAATTATACTTTTAAGGGTGGAATACCAAAGAAACTTGGAGATCCCGGAGTGCCTACTATACCATGCTCCATTAAAAGAAGTTATGTTAAAACTACTTTATGTGATCTTGGAGCTGGTGTTAGTGTCATGCCTCTCTCTTTATATCGTAGACTTGACTTGAATAAGTTGACACCTACTGAAATATCTTTGCAAATAGCTGATAAATCAACTGCTATACCTGTCGGTATTTGTGAGGATGTGCCTGTTGTAGTTGCAAACGTTACTATTTTAACGGACTTTGTTATTCTTGATATTCCCGAGGATGATAGTATGTCTATTATTCTTGGAAGACCTTTCCTTAATACTGCAGGGGCCGTTATTGATTGCACCAAAGGCAATGTCACTTTTCATGTTAATGGCAATGAGCACACGGTGCATTTTCTGAGGAAACAACCTCAAGTTTATAGTATCAACTCTATTGGAAAAGTTCCATCGATTATATTTGGAGGTTTCGAATTTCCTCTCCCTACTGTCAAGAAAAAGTATGATATTCTTATTGTTGGGGATTTTCATATCCCCATTGAGGTAACTTAGTGTCATTCGAAATTTCTCCGGTTCCGGGATTATTTGGAATGAGTTTGTTAACAAGACTTGATCAACCTTGTTAGTGGGTTCATTTTGATGATCATGAGATGGATGAAACTAGAAGCACAACTTTCTGTACCCTCTTTATATTTTCTGTTATTTAGTAGAAATAAAGTAAAATGATATTTTGCTGTCTGTTTCCTGACTTATCTGTGCAATATAAAAATATCCCAAAAATAAAAGTCCTCAGAATGCCATGCCAATTTAATATGATTTTTTCGGGAATATTTGAGAATTTACTTTGCAAAAATTACCACGTGGGGAGCTGCCACCTGGCCACAAGGGTGGAGGGCGCGCCCTACCCCCTGGGCGCGCCCCCCTGCCTCGTGGGCCCATGGTGGCCCTCCTCCACTTATTCATGCACCCATCTTCTTCCTCTACCTCACACAAACACGAAAAACCAACCCAAGCACGAGTTCCAGCCCCCGTTGTTGTGATTTTCGATCTCCTTGCTCAAAGCACCTCTCGCAAAACTGCTTGGGGAGATTGTTCCTTCGTATGTGAATCCTCCATTGGTCCAATTAGTTTTTGCTCTAGTGCTTTATTCTTTGCAAATTTGTGATGCATAGGTGACCATGTTCTTGAGCTTATATGACAAATTTATATGGTTCCAAGTAGTTTCAATGCTTTATATAGGCCCTATGCACTTGTGGGAGTTGTTGCTATCAATTTTATTGAAGTTGGTTCACTTTTATTTGAAGTTACTAAAATTTCAGAAATTTTTCAGAGGAAACAATATGCTTAGGAGGATGTTCCAAGGTGGTCCTTCAAGGAAGCAAGGTCCCAGGCTTGCAATACGTGATGCTGACGAGGAACCACCAAGAGACGCTCCTGTGAGGCCCTGTGAATGGCCGTCGGAAAATTTTATGAATCAAGTGGGAATCAAAGAATAATTTAGCGCATATTTGAGTAACGCCGCTCTTGAGGACTTTGAAGCTGACAAATGCCCCTAGTATCATGATCTCACAAGTTCATTTGTGAGGAGGTTTGAGTTTTCAACTTCGCGAAATTATCTTTCAGTCATGTTTGACGCTTATGACAAATCTTATACCATGGACTTAGAGGATTTTACTTCTGCTTGCAAACTTCCATCTTGGGGTAATGTCAGGGATCCCCCTAAATCCGAATATAGAGACTTTCTTGCTAGAATAACCGTGGGGGAATCTAGAGATATAACACAAGCCACTATAGGGAGCATTCACTTTCCTGCTATACATTATTTTGCTCTCTTCATAGGAAGATGTATAAATGCTAAGGATGAAGCATGCCACATGTGTGTCCCTGATCTCAGTATTCTCAGGAGTGTTGTCTTAGGAGACCAATCTTATCATTTGGGGAGCCATTATAGCTTGCAGGTTGCATTAGAATAGACATAGCGGATATTTCTTTGGAGGGATTTATGCAACCCGCTTAGCTAATTTTCTTGAGGTAGACATTCGTGAGGGTGACACGGAGTTACCCCCTTCTTATTTAGATTTTGATTCTATGGTTTCCCACCAGTTTGTTGAGAGGACTGAACCACCTCTCCAGTATCGACTAATCTTTGATAGACGTCGTGTAGTCCATATTGCTCTTCCTGCTCTTGCTTTCTTTGATTCGCAGGCAAAAAGAAGATATATTATTACCAGAGAGGAGGCAGATCAGTACGAAAGGAGAGCAGAGGCTGCTCGACTCCACGCTACAACTCAGGCGGCGATAGCCGCTGCGTCACAGTACGACCCCAGCTTCACCTACGGATATCCGCCAAGCCATCCCTGGCAATAGAGCAACTTAGGCCAAAAGCCTAAGCTTGGGGGAGTACGTATTTCCCACCGACATTACGTTTATGTTCAGACACACTCATTGCTAGATGTCGGTGCTCATACTCTTTCACTTTAATATCCATGCTAGTTTAAATTTCTTTTTCTGTTTTCTTCTTGTGTGCTTGATAGACTTTAAGAAAAAACAAAAATATTAGTTAGTCTACTCTTCATGCTTGTAGTAGAATTGAAAAGAAAATCCAAAAAAATATTTCCCGTTCTTCTTTTTACTTGTTGGGAGTTTTCCCGTGTAAATAGTTTTTATTTCTTTTTCTTTCTTTGGGGGTCAAGAAGACTCTATTGAAAATGCTTAGTGGCTCTTACATGCATGATTGATTATTTAAACTTAGAGCCCATATTACTTGTCTTCTCTCTTGAGTTGAATGCTTGCAGATCCCAGCTTAGTCCAATGCACGTGCACTCTTATTATTATACACACTGTTCGGTCGTGCAAGTGAAAGGCAATAATGATGATATATGATGGACTTATTGGGAAGAGAAAAGCTGGTATGAACTCGACCTCTCTTGTTTTTGTAAATATGATGATTCATCGTTCTTGATTCTGCTATTATGAAGTAAACATATTTGCAATGACATTTAGAGATTATAGTTGCTTATGCCATGCTTGATTAGCTATGAGTTATAATGGTTTACCTTGCGTGCCAACATGCTATTAGAATAATTATGATGTGGTATGATGGGGTGGTATCCTCCTTTAAATAAATTGAGTGACTCGACTTGGCACATGTTCACGCATGTAGTTGAATCAAATCAACATAGCCTTCACGATATTTATGTTCATGGTGGATTATATCCTACTCATGCTTGTACTCGGTGTGAACTAATTTTAATGCATGTTTACGACTGTTGTCGCTCTCTCAGTTGGTCGCTTCCCAGTCTTTTGCTAGCCTTCACCTGTACTAAGCGGGAATACTGCTTGTGCATCCAAACTCCTTAAACCCCAAAGTTATTCCATATGAGTCCACTATACCTACCTATATGCGGTATTTACCTGCCGTTCCAAGTAAATTTGTATGTGCCAAACTCTAAACCTTCAAATAAACGTTCTGTTTTGCATGCTCGAATAGCTCATATGTCAACTAGAGCTGCCCTTATCTTCCGTGTTAGGCGGGTTATTCTCAAGAGGAGTGGACTCCGCTCCTCATTCACGAGAAAATGGCTGGTATCCGGGATGTCGAGTCCCATGCTTTATGCAAACTAAATCAAAATAACTGCAAACAAAACTCCCCTTGGGACCCGTTGAATGTTGGAGGCACTCGTTGTTTCGAGCAAGCCATGGATTGATGCTTGTGGAGGAAGGGGAGTATAAACTTTACCATTCTGTTTGGGAACCTCCTATAATCTGTTTAGCATGGAAGATATCGTCGTCTTTTAGTTGTTATGTTGACAATGAAAGTATGCCGCTCAAAATATAATTTATCTCTATTTCAAAACCGAGCTCTAGCACCTCTACAAATCCCCGCTTCCCTCTGCGAAGGGCCTATCTATTTACTTTTATGCTGAGTCATCACCCTTGTTATTAAAAAGCACCCACTAGAGAGCACACTGTCGTTTGCGTTCATTATTATTGGTTTATATTGGGCATGACTTGACTGGATCTCTTTTACCATGAATTACAATGTTTAGTCAGTCCTTGATCTCTAAAGGTGCTCTGCATTTATGTTTTGTGGTCTCAGAAAGGGCTAGCGAGATACCATTTTGTTATATCATGTTATGATTATTTTGAGAAAGTGTTGTCACCCGAGTTTCATTATTATGGCTCGCTAGCTGATTATGCTATTGATATGAGGAATTGTGAGACCTACGTGTCATTGTGAATATGGTTAGTTCATAATAATTGCTGAGACTGGAATGCTGGCTTTTCATGTTTACAACAACAAAAGCAAACAGAGTTTGTAAAAGTTTTTCTTTTTTCTCTTTCAGTTTGTCAACTGAATTGCTTGAGGACAAGCAAGGGTTTAAGCTTGGGGGAGTTGATACGTCTCCGGCGTATCTACTTTTCCAAACACTTTTGCCCTTGTTTTGGACTCTAACTTGTATGATTTGAATGGAACTAACCCGGACTGACACTGTTTTCAGCAGAACTGCCATGGTGTTGTTTTTTGTGCAGAAAATAAAAAATCTCGGAATGTCCTGAAACTCCACGGAACACGTTAGAAAAAATAAAGAAAAATCCTCGCAAAATATGAAGACCAGGGGGCCCACACCCTGCTCACGAGGGAGGGGGCGCCCCCCTGGGCGCGCCCCCCTACCTCGTGGGCCCCCTGGTGGCCCTCCGACGCCAACTCCAACTCCATATATTGGCTTTCGGGGAGAAAAAATCAGAGAGAAGAGATCATCGCGTTTTATGATACGGAGCCGCCGCCAAGCCCTAATCTCTCTCGGGAGGGCTGATCTGGAGTCCGATCGGGGCTCCAGAGAGGGGGATTCGTCGCCGTCGTCATCATCAACCATCCTCCATCACCAATTTCATGATGCTCACCGCCATGCGTGAGTAATTGCATCGTAGGCTTGCTGGACGGTGATGGGTTGGATGAGATTTATCATGTAATCGAGTTAGTTTTGTTAGGGTTTGATCCCTAGTATCCATTATGTTCTGAGATTGATGTTGCTATGACTTTGCTATGCTTAATGCTTGTCACTAGGGCCCGAGTGCCATGATTTCAGATCTGAACCTATTATGTTTTCATGAATATATGTGTGTTCTAGATCCTACCTTGCAAGTCTATAGTCACCTACTATGTGTTATGATCCGGCAACCCCGAAGTGACAATAATCGGGACCACTCCCGGTGATGACCATAGCTTGAGGAGTTCATGTATTCACTATGTGCTAATGCTTTGTTTCGGTTCTCTATTAAAAGTAGGCCTTAATATCCCTTAGTTTCCAATAGGACCCCGCTGCCACGGGAGGGTAGGACAAAAGATGTCAGGCAAGTTCTTTTCCATAAGCACGTATGACTATATACGGAATACATGCCTACATTACATTGATGAACTGGAGCTAGTTCTGTGTCACCCTATGTTATGACTGCTACATGATGAACCACATCCGGCACAATTATTCATCGCTAATCTAGTGCCTACGAGTTTTCCATATACTGGTTTACACTTATTTACTTTTTCATTGATGCTGTTACAATCACTACAAAATACCAAAAAAATTACTTTTACTGTCTTTACTTTTGTTACCGCTACCACCACTATCATATTACTTTGCTACTAAACACTTTGCTGCAGATACTAAGTTTCCAGGTGTGGTTGAATTGACAACTCAGCTGCTAATACTTGAGAATATTCTTTGGCTCCCCTTGTGTCGAATCAATAAATTTGGGTTGAATACTCTACCCTCGAAAACTGTTGCGATCCCCTATACTTGTGGGTTATCAAGACTATTTTCTGGAGCCGTTGCCGGGGAGCATAGCTCTATTCTTTCAGTCACTTGGGATTTATATCTGCTGGACACTATGAAGAACTTGAAAGATGATCGAACTACTATTTTTCCCTCAACTACGAGGGGAGGTAAGGGACTGCCATCTAGCCTTGCACTAGATTCTCCTTCTGTTATTAGTAAGTTTGCGACACCTAAACCTACCACTGCTATTGATTCTGATATGTCGCATGTTATTGATGATGCCACTTCTGCTATGCATGATACTTATGATGAAACTATTTCTATGCTCAATACTACTGTGCCACTTGGTGAATATCTTGATGAGCAAATTGCTAGGTCTAGAGAAAGAGAAATTATTGAACCTGAACACGATGATGTTAGTGATGATGAACCTACGCCTGCTATTCCTAAGGGTTATCTTTTTGATGGTGAATCTTCTCCAGCTATTTTTGCTTGCCAGGATAGATGTGAACTTAAGAAGTTGCTAACTAAATGGAGTAAAGAATCTTTTAGAGGTAGAATGAAACCCGACCCTGCTTTTGCTACTTCACCTATCTGTGTTCCTGATCAGGACTATTATGATTTTTCTGTTGATCCCGATATAATTACTTTGGTTGAATCTGATCCTTTTTATGGCTATGAATCTGAAACTGTTGTGGCATATCTTACTTTGGTTGAATTGTCAACTCAGCTGCTAATACTTGAGAATATTCTTTGGCTCCCCTTGTGTCAAATCAATAAATTTGGGTTGAATACTCTACCCTTGAAAACTGTTGCGATCCCCTATACTTGTGGGTTATCACAAACATGTTAAAGAAACATGCGTGAACATACCTGCTATGCCATTGGAGTTTCGATTGGATCCTTCAATTTAAAAATAAGTTCGTATCAGTAAATACAGTGATACAAGAGCAAAGCAATCATAGTTAAAAAAGGCGCGCCTAAGCGAGCGCTTAAGCGCGCCTAGGCTCTAGGCGTTGGCAAAACACATTGCGCATAACTACGCATAATATGTGCCTAACTGCGCATAAGCATGCGCTTTGGTCATGGAAGCGCAAGGCGGTGGCAAAACGCACAATTAATGCCTAGCGCTTTTTTGAACTATGATAGCAATGGAATCTTAAATTAGAACAATTGTTCTTCAGGTTTAGGCACTTGTTCTACACGAATAGAGTACAGTAAGACGCAAGAATAAAATACTTAAAAATAAAAAATGAGCTCATAGACCTTACCACATTCTTGGTTCGGGACCAGTACAGAACAAGGCGTTCCCAGTCATCGTCCAGTAAATGTGTCTCAGGAGAACGTAAGGGAATTTGATGAGTTTCTTTGCCGGTGAAGTACGTTTTCTTTAGGTAATTCTGATACTGCCACCAAGCATTCTTGAAGATAGCAGAGGTATTAGCACAGGTTACCTCATCCTGAGTTTCCAAATCGATCCTTCTCTATAGAGAAAAAAAGGGAAAATTTGTTGTATTATAACCATCATGGAGGTAGGATGTATGGGATGAAGCAAAGTAATTGCCATGAATAACATTACTTACACATAACTCCTGGACAAACACCTGCAACTGGCATTTTCCTTCATCTTCAGTATAATATTTCCAAGATGGGAAGATACGCACATACGATTTAACAACATCAAATGCGATAGATGCTAAACTACGACTGGCTGGTTGTGCTTCCTACACAGGAATAGGCATACTAACTGGTGGAGTTGGGGTTCGCCGTGATAGTACTGGCCCTTTGGGCACTGGAGCTGCCTTACTAACTGCTGTTGTTTGGGAGCTCTATGGTGGAGATGGTGTTGTGTCAGGAGGAACTGGGTTACTATCGGCTGTGGTTGGGGTTAGATTGGGTGAAGCTGGTTCTCTGTCCATCGCAGTAGGGGTACAATCTGCGAGAGTTTGGGTTATGCGTGGTAGGGCTGGTTCTTGTGCATGTACAACCGGGGTGCTATCTCCACCAAGAGGTAGCACTGTTTTATTTGAAGACCGTGTTTTTATTCCGCTAGATACTGGCATCACCCGCTCCAATTCAAATGGCTGATAAATAGGAAACATAGTTGAATGTACAGACATTGTATGAGAGACAGATGCAATAGATAGTGTGGAAAAAAGAGGGCATGAAATAGTTGACATGTATATTGTTTAACTAAAATGGATAGCATGACATAATTTTACATATATGATGTCTATCTAAATTGGATAGCATAGCATAACATAATTCAAAGATATGATGAATAACTAAACAGGATCGCATGACATAATTCACCTACATGTTATCTAAGTAATCAGGATCACATCATTTAATTCACATATGTGATTTATATGCTAAACAGAGGGCATTCGATATGATGTCTGAACTAAGAACATGGTGTTGAATATTGTGTATATGATGTCTAAACTATGCAATGCAAGACACCGTATGCATGATATGAGCAATATAACCGTGCCAAGTTAGAGCATACACCTCAGTGGGGGAATAGGACTGGTCATCTGTCTCTGAATCCATCTCTGAGGAGCTATCGGGACCCAACAAGAGATATGCTTCGACAGGTAGCACTGTCTGCTCTAAAGGCCTTGTTTTCACTCCAAAATTTTCCATCTCCCACCCAAATGGTTGATTCACAGGAAGAGTATTTTAATGTACAAACATTGTCGACAAATGGAAATGTAATGAAGAAAAGGATGGGCAAGATATCATTCAAATATATGATGCCTGGTTAAACAGGATGGCATTGCACATTTCACATATATTATGGCTGGCTAAAAGACATGAGACTGCATAATTCCCATATATGATATAGAAACTAAACAGGTGGCATTACAGAACATGTCTAAACTAAGCAGATGACATATATGATATCAAAAGTAGGCACTGCAAGGCAACATATGCATGATATGACTAACATCATCATGCCAAGGTAGAGCAAACACCTTGGGGTAAATAGGAGTGGTCAGCGGCGTCTGAATACGCCTCAGAACAGATATCTTCCTCTGGATTACAATCTGGAGAGGGGTGGGAGGGTTTGCCATTGAACCCACCATGGAGCGATGTCTGCATGACATTGTATTGCCGCGCAAAACTCTTCTCTTTTTCTCTACATGTTCAGCATGACTGTGTACAATATCTGACATGCATACGAAAAAATATGGTGAGATTATGTAAGGAGAGCATGCATAAATTTAGAGTGATGGTAACAACCAGTGGATCGACATTTTTCCGTTGAACCAAAATAGCCCTAATGGATCGACGTGAATGTATAGTAATAAGTGGCGCAACAAGTGTACAACCTCTTTGCCGTAGCCGTGTTGACCTCAGCATCATTGGGTTGGTCGCTGAAGCAGTTGAGGCAGAGGTGGCTGTCGGAGGTGTGGAGGAAGATCTGAGGAATCTGTAGACGGCGTCAAGGGCACTGCTCTATTGTGATGGATCGTTTGGTCGTTGGAGCAGCTCCGGTGAGCCGTAAGACGTCAAGGCTGAAGCAGCACAAGACAGACATCGTCAATCTCAAGTGGGATTCTAATAGCATCTCCAATATATGATGAAAAATGGATGTAAAATTAACATCACCAAAAACCACCTGACTACAACAGATGAGGTAAAAATTGTTGACTCTGAACTTAACTGTCGAAACTGAAATTAACTATGGAATCTGAATGCGACTGTCGAAACTGAACGCAATGGTAGCAAAGAGACACTTGACATGTAGTTTAGGGAGGGCCTACAGTTCATCTTCAACCTGCACACCCCTCAGCCGCCTGCCACCACCGGCCGAACCGCCGGCCCCAGCGCCGCCTCGCCGCCTCGAAAAAACTCGCCACCGCCGCCCCGGCCAGCCCTCTAGTCCCCCCGCCCCCCCACCCTGAACCCTAAGATAGATAGTGGGGTACCTCTCCGGCGAGCCCCCGTCCCCACTGCGGGTGGTTCTTCCTTAACTCCGGCGAGCCCCCCAACCCCTGAAAATCGACTGACCCAAAAGTCGATTCAGTCAACTGATGTGTGGCTTAATCGGAGCAGAGCAGCAGCACGAGTGAGGGGGAGAGCAGCAGCAGCAGCAGCTGGGCGAGCGAGCGATCGAGCGAGAGCCGGAGCAGCAGCAGCAGCGCGAGCGAGCGAGCGAGAGCCGGAGCAGCAGCAGCAGCAGCGCGAGCGAGTGAGCGAGAGCCGGAGCAGTAGCAGCAGATCCGGCTGGTATGGACGCCGCTGCCGAAGGGGCCTCACACTGGGGGAGAACCGCCGTCGAGATGTTGCCCGCAGTGCCGGCTTCAAGGTAGCCGCTCCATGGGGGTGCAGGATGGAGCACCGTCGGCGCCGGGAGGTCGAGTTAAGGAGAAGGTGCGATGCGATGAGTGTACAACCTCTTTGGTGGTGCCGAGTAGGCCTCGGCTTCGTCCGAGGAGTCGGTAAGGATGCTGCGGTTCCGGTGGAGCAGGTTAAGGTGGCGCTGTGGGGATGGAGCAGTCGCGATAGACGAGGCGATCGTCGGAGCAGCTCCTTGGAGGTGGAGGACGGGGCGGCTGAACCGGCGGGACGGCGAGATGGACGACGGATCCTCATCCGGGGAGGTGGACGAGGTACGTCGAGCTGTTGCGGTGGACGACGTAGTCGGGGAAGAGGCTCCGGCTGGGCAGCGGTGACGTGGCGGACGGAGGAGGGCGGGGTTTCGCGGCTGGAGAGGAGAGGTTATGGCGGCCTGGGATTTCGAATGGCGAAAAGGGGGCGATGGGAGGGGGTGAAGCATGACTTACGGACGCGCTTGTCCAAAATGTAGGGTGTGTTACAAAAGTACCCCCCACCGATTTGAACTAGCGGCCCTTTTGGCTCAGGGTTAGAAGGGGGATTTCGCGTGTCGGGATTTGACAGCTGGAGGGAGTTTTTGCGTGCGTTGTAATTTCACGATAGCAAGGCGCAGGTTGTGAAGGCGCCAGTTTTGGGAGCACGATATCTGAATTTTCGGGATATAACAAACCTAACGTGTAGTAATATTGTACTTGTACGTACCAAATCGATTCGCACTTCCCTCAACCAAAAAGAAAACAAAAAAATAAAACTGTTCACACCACACAAAGAGACAGTCTTGCCCCGTTTTACTATACAAATGCTATTCAAAGCTACTCCCTCCTTCCATCTATATAGGGCCTAATGCGTTTTTCGATGCTAACTTTGACCAAATATTAGAGCAATGATATATGACATGCAACTTACACAAAGCACACCGTTAACTTCGTCTGTGAAAGGTTCTTTCAATGATATAATTTTCACATTGTGCATGTCATGTACTATTAATCTTGTCAGTAGTCAAAGGCGGTCTTAAAAATCTCATTAGGCCCTATATAGATGGAAGGAGGGAGTATGAATCCATGTTATGTCCGATAAATTTTTTTTGCTTGCTGTATAATGCATGTAACCTACTCATACCAACATTTTAGTGCATTCCAAATGTCTATACTACCGCTGCAATTTGAACTAAATTTGAATTCGTTTCTCTATTTCAATAAGAATCTACAATCATGATTGTTGCCAACTTCAACCATCATAGTTTCCTTGCTATCCGCCAGATATAAATCGGACGGCCTATAATGCAGGATGGCAGGCACACCATCATCAACAACTCTGTTTTTTATAAGAGTAGAGATAAAATATATTAAATATAGTATAACATGTTCATAACCACACCATGTGTATTACCGTTATATATATTCACACATGCGTCGGTTTGAAACACTATGATAAATTCTTCAAATATCCGAATTCGCTTTTTTATAATGAAGTATATATGATCTCTATTCGTCTTTTACACCCACACAACCCTCTTATCTTTGTAGCTAGCGCTAACTTTCTCTTGTGCATGCACACACCCGCATCCCTCTCACCCACCCTCAGCATTCTCTAGCTCCATCGTGCAAATTCGTCTTTTCACTTTAGGTCGTTCACCCATGGTGTGTGTAGGCCCCCTAGCTCCTTCTTTACGGCACACATTGATCGATATGCCTCTGTAGCCAGGTGTGCCTAGCACAAACACAAGCTTCCCCTCTTCTCTTGTCACCGTCCATGCCTTACTCCCACCACTCTTTTCATCGTTCTCGTACTCGCACACTCCTCCCCGCTCGATATAGTATGCCTCTCATACCACCTCCTACATGCATCCCTCTATCTCTATCCTTCTCCTCGTGCCTCATTTGCTTCTAACACACACATGCATGTATACCGATCGATCTCCCAACATATACCTGGATCGACTTTAACTACCCCCCATCGATCGACGTACCTCACAAGTTATGTCTCTCCTTTCTCTAACAAAGGGCTATTGATCTTCCTATGTAGTTATGTCTACTTACCACAGCCACATCATCCCCCCTCATCATTCGTGCATGCCTCCTGACCCGTCTCTCACACGCACATGCACAGACAACAAGCAACCATCTCCTCTCTTATTGATATTGCGGGCGTGCCCTCCGTTTGTCTAGCAAGCCTATCCCACCATTTGTTAGAAGCAACTCCACTACCACCCCCTCCAACACTCTAGCTCTGTCTCTCCCAACCTTATTCCTCTCATGCACATATGGATGGATGCCGATCGATCTCCCTTAATACATGAGGCAGATAGATATCCTTAATACATGAGGTAGGCCTCTCTCCTCCTCCACACATATACCAGCCATTATACCTCTATAGTTAATTGGGCCTCCCTCTTCCCCTACCACACACCGATAGTCGAGCGCTGCAGGTAGGTATCCATGCCACAGAGACAAACTGCACATGTCCCATCTCACGTTCCAGTAGGCCAGCCACTCTATATCTTTGACGTAGGCACACACAAATTTGATGGCACTCTTTATTGATCGCGCGCGCGCACACACACACACACATCATCCCTGTTTTCGATTCTATGGACACCTCAAGCCGGTGATACCTCCACTCTCTTCTCATGGATCGCCCCCTCTATATATATGTTATATCCAGGACTCTATTTCACACACATTGCATATGTTACATTTTTTGATTGAACCCCCCCCCCAAAAGAAATCTCTAGGTTTGTATCTCTCTCACACAACCCCACGTAGGTGGTGTATGTATATAAGAAGAGAATAGGTGCACCGTGCATGTACTCACACTTCATGCCCAGCCACTATGCGCGGGTACACGGTGGAGCTCATTTCTTTACGAAATGGCAGCCCACGTGCTAATTTGAACGCCTGTAGCGGTTGTTTGCCAAGGGAGGTCGTGTACCACGCCTGCATGAAACAAAGTTCGACTTGACGCATTGCCGCGTTATTTTTAAATAAAGTTATAGCGCTCAATGGCACGTACACAGAATATAAAACAATTTTTATGGAGAAAAAGGTAGTCCGCTCACTATGTACAATGAAGCCTTGCGTGCCTGGTTTGTCGCTCTTCAGAGTATCTCACACAAGGCTGTGGTGGCCTCTCTCTCTCTCACCGTTGGTCACTGATCCGACCGCATCCCATCCGCCGGGGGAAAGGGAGTGCGGTGGCCTCTCTCTCTCTCACCATTGGTCACTAATCCAGCCGCATCCCGTCCGCCGGGGGAAAGGGCGGAAGTGCATCGTTTCTCCGTTCGACGGCACCGAGGTAGCACGTCCCGATTTGCGGTACACGCCGTTCTCTCTGACCAAGCTCCAGCGTGGCAGGGCCTACGCCAGCTGCTCGTAGATTCCGCCCGCCGCCGCTCACCTAGTTACATCCCGATGACCTCCAGGTATCCCCTCTGGCCTTGCTCCACTGCCCGTCTTCCCACGTCGCTGCATGCGGATCTTCCATAGTTCTTTGCCCAAAACGTAGCTCGTCCAGCGTACTTTCCATATTGCATTCTCGTCATCACACCATTTTAGACAAACCGTGTTGTTATCTTTCCTTAGGGCAAGGAATATGCTTCTTTTTTGTCGTCACATGTGTCATCAACTGTTACGGGCCAGTAATTATTTCATTTCTACCTCTTTTTTGCAAACAGGGCTATCCATTTCACCTCGTTGCTATTGCAACCTTTTGGTGAACTGCACAAATCACTTTTTTCTTAAGAGTGTTTTGTGCAGTTGTACTAAAATGTCACATGGGCAACGTCTCTACATTTCAGTGCGACTGCACAAAGGGAGATTGGTTTTGCTCTATCCTCCTCATCCAACTCCGAGCCTAATCTTCTCCAACTAGTTAGTCTTAAAAGAGACTGCAAAGGTGACCGGCTTCTATTTATGTGTTTATTGTTTCATCAGTAGTCCTCTATTATCGTAATCACACTTAATATCTTTGGAACAGGGACGCTCAGCTCTATTTTAGCGGAACTGCACAAAATGATCGGAATGTTGCATGCTCCAGACAGCTACTTTTTTCCCCAACATGCCTTGTTGATTTAGACAGAGCTGGGGGGACGTTGCTACCAATGAAAGCATGGATCAATTTTAATTTAACACCTTCTCACAACTCTGTCTTCAGTTGTGATGTAATTATTAGCTCTGATCTGCTAATAATTGACATGCATTAGCAAGGAAGTTAGT
Source organism: Triticum aestivum (assembly GCF_018294505.1). Classification (NCBI taxonomy): domain Eukaryota; kingdom Viridiplantae; phylum Streptophyta; class Magnoliopsida; order Poales; family Poaceae; genus Triticum; species Triticum aestivum. Next base: position 248,838,442 of record NC_057798.1, read on the forward strand.
TTTTTAGTGTTTCGGAAAGAGCATCGATGGCAAGACACGCGAAACAGAAGCTTAAAGCTCACACCATTGTACAATTTCATGTCCCGCTGGAAAATTATTTGTATAGTACGTCAATTATATAAACAAATGATGGAAGCTTGATAGCACAAATGATGGAAAATTATACTCCCTTCCTAAATATTTGTCTTTTTACAAATTTCAAACGGGCATATTTTAGAGTGTAGATTCACTCATTTTGCTTCGTATGTGTACTCCCTCCGTTCCTAAATATTCTATTCGTCTTTCTAGAGATTTCAACAAGTGACTACATACGGAGAAAAATGAGAGAATCTACACTCTAAAATATGTATATACATCCGTATGTGCCAGCCCATTTAAAATCTCTAAAAAAGACAAATATTTGAGTAGTCACTCGTTGAAATATCTAGAAAGACAAATATACTCCGGAGTATATTTAAGAACCGAGGAGGTAGTGCACAACCGCATGGGAGACTCAGCCCAGTCGTTGCGCCGCATTAATAGTGAGTAATGAGCAGTCAAATCGTAAGCCCCACCTTTCCCACTGTAAGTTGCTCTGAAGAAGCAGATATCAATACGCTCTTCTTTGAATCCTCTCATACTACTCCATCCGTCACTGTTTATACAGCGCGCTTTAGAAAAAAGAAAAAAGATCTGTGGGACCAAGGCGACTAGCGATCGGCCCGAAAAATAGCATTGGTAGTTATAACACGGCGTCTATTACTAGTAGAGGGAATAATGCATACACACATGCATGCAGTGCTTCCACCCCGGGTACACACATGCATGCACTTACTCCATTCCGTAGTTACATGGAGAGAAAATTGTGGACTTGATTGCGGTTACCACACCCTAATTAATTGAGCGTTAAACCAAACGCGTCTAAAGTCTCTCTGGTGGTGGAAATGCATTGAGAGAAATGCATCATAATGAAGCGCGCCCTGTAAACTATGACGGAGGGAGGAGTAGTATGAAGGTTCAAAACCAAGTACGCGTATGGCCAGTCGGTCAACGCACCTCCTCTTGGCGTATCACTGACATGTGGGACAGGAGTGTGAGGAAACCGATCTCAATTGACGGCAAAGAGCCAACCCACCATTCCTTGAGAGAGACGAGGAGCGAGAACACACAGATGGGTTCGCATGGAGGCCAAGATATATTCGAGCATGGTTGGTTGATCGATATCATTCATTACATGTTGGGCTACCGTTTTCCGCCCTTCTTCGGAATAAACGTGTACTTTATCAAAGATAACAAGAAATAAGAGTACAAACACTCCACCATGCAGTTCTAGTAGTAGTACTACTCGTACTACTGCGCTTGGCTCTTCGCCTCTTCATGAAGTCGAACAATGATGGTACTCCGCATGTTGGGTACTACAGTGTATGCCTCTGACAATCTAACACCGAATGGACTGATGCATGTCCACTGAGGGTAGGTTGCATTAGTCAAAAGGCGTAAGAGAGCTTCACCTTGTCCTGCAAGCTTGTCCTCGTTCTGCGAGTTGACGGGACACACCAAAAAGTAGTGCTAGTCCATACTCCCTCCTTTCTGGTTAATATGGCTCAATCCTTTTTGCGGGTAAATGAGAGAGCTTTATTCATATATAAGCATTCTTAGGACGATCAGCCAAGACACTGGTCACTAGGAAGCGAGGTACCCCGCAAAAAAAGAAGTAGGAAGCGAGGTGTTTCATCAAGCCAGCTCCCGGCCACATTCAAAGTGCAGCAAGCACGGTTCGCACGAAGATGCGCCGCAAGGTTTGCTGACCTGTTTACATGCTGAATGACAAAAAAAGAGGAAATATTACCGAGCGCTACTATTTGTAACAGGATATGAGCCAGAATTAAGCGAGAATTGTGGCGAGTGTTCCAAGCTATCAACTTCCATTATCACATGCGAGAACCCTCGAAGATAACCAAATGTGTTGAAGATTGCTTTATCACATTTTAAAATTATAATAAGAGTGCAGACGCTCCTCCAACCGGTTCCTAGTACTAGTATAGTATGTACCTTTATAGACTATATTAGTAAACTTTGCGCTTGGCTGTTCGCCTATTCGGGAAGTCGAACAATAGTCGCACTAGTAGTATAGTGTATGCTTCTGGCAATCTGACACCAAATTAACTGTTGCACGCCCACCGCCTGAGCGAGGGAGAGCTTGCATTAGTCAAAAGTTTCTCCTTGTCCTGCGAGCCACCACGCGCAAGTAATGCTAGTCCATACTGCCTCCTCTCCGGTTAATATGGATTAGTTTCAAACGAGATAAATACACTGTCTGTCACTGTATATTTGTAAAAATACGGTCAGTGGACTTCATAATACGCTCATTGCGTTCAATATATATATTTTCCGGTGTTTATACGGTCACTAGCTCACCCTGACTGAGTATGTGTGTGCATGCATGTCTAGGTTGAGCACTTAGCGTGACCGTGTGTGTTCCGTCGTGTGCTCGGACATGCATGCATTAGGGCGTCGCGCGCATTTTTGCGTCCATGTGTACGTGTGACTGTTGCATACACGTAGGGGGAGTAGGTGTAGGGGCCACTAAGGAGCAGTCAAATCACATAGTAAGTTAGTCAGAAGAAGCAACCATCATTTCACTCTTGAACGACACGTACGCAATATAAAATGGTTGATATGGAGAGAAAAAGAAAACCACTATATATACACTAGCAGGAGCCTAATCTACATGCCTGCTTGCTAAGGTTGCTCTCTTCACAAGCATAGAACGACGGGCCTAATCGGGGGTCACCGCGGTTTGGGCCGACATGCCTGCTTGCTAAGGTCGCTGGGGGAAGGGAACAATGTTCTGCGTAGACGCGGTCGACATCGGCGAGGGAGAAAACCCACAGTCGGTGCGTCCCAATCGGGGGTCACCGCGGTTTGGGCCGATGCCGCGTCCCAACCGCCCTTCTAGCTACAGCCCGACGTCCCAGGTAGTCCATCTTCCTTTTGGAGCCGGCTTGCTCCACTGCCGTAGCTCCATCTCCATGTCGATCTTGCTCTACTTCCACCGGCTTCTACTTGTGATGAGTTTATGTCTCATGAACTAGTGCCAGTACTATTATTCTAATCACACTTCTTCAATATATTTGCCATCAGGGATGCTCAGGTCGATTTTAGTGGAACTACACAAAAGCATCGTATGATCCGAGGGTGCCCGCCGTCTTTCCTTCGACAGGTTCTACCTGGCCAGGGAATTAAATGATGTTTAGGGTTTAGGGTTTAAGTCGTAGTGACCCCATCAGCACTTTTTCTTTCGTACACGCTCTCACAACTTTTTTCTTTAGTTGTGAAGTAAATATTGGCTATGATCTGTGAATCATTGAGATGCATCAGCAGGCGTGTTAGTTTTCCTTTGTATTTGATGGAATGTTGTAACGGGGCAACCTTGGAATAGGAATGAAAATGGAGTGAAAAGTTTCCGTTTTTCCGGAGAAAAAATGGAAATGGGGAGAAACCAATGTTTCGTTTCGTTGGCTCGTGCCATCGAGCAAAACCAACGTTTAAATCATGTCTGTCGTGTTCCTGTCTCACCCTCCTCCACGGCTCGACCCCACACGGTCGCTCGGCATGCCACTCACCGCAAACCGAGTATATGATAACTTTGCCCGCCTGCTTGTTGATGGATCGCACCGTGGAGTACTACTAGCACTACTGGAAGAGATTAACGAGTTGGGGGAGGACAGCTAGCTATAGCACGGACTCCCAAAAACTTTTTACATGCATGTTGTAGCTGGCTATTGCAACCTTTGAACACGGAGCAGCCGCATGCACCCGGAAGCGGCGTGGGCGACGCTCTCTCGGCCGGCGCGCCGCTTCAATGCCGGCGCCAGTGAGAGGTCGCGTCCGCTCTGGCCGGACATGAATGCGGCACTGACCGTTTCGGGCGGGAAGCACGCGCGGGTGATGAAGAGGGTTCAGGTTGGTCAGGACCAGCCGTGGCAGCGGTCCAGACGTGCGCAAACAAGAGATGTTGTACGTTAATATTGCTGATGGAGATGGACAAATATGATTGGATATGGAGATGGAAATGGAATTTTACGTAAACCCGGATATGCATGTCTATGTCTATGTGTGTGTGCGCGACGACTCTCGCGACCTGGAAGCGGGGGCGTGTTTTTGATCGAGTTTTCTTTCTTGGTACGTTAGAAAATCAGTTTGTCCAATTCACATCTAGATGTTATTTAAGGATATCACATCTAAGCTCCCACAAGTATATAATGTAGCAACAAGAAACAAAAAAACTAGGACAAAAAAAATTGACCACAAACAGAGTGGACATCAACTTAGATGTGACATAACTATGTCACATCTAGATGTGTCCTAGACAGACCCTTAAAAAATTGTCTGCCAGTTTTCGTTTCTTCTTTCCGGGAACGCGCGTATTCTATTTAAAACCACTTCTATGGAGAGATTTTTTTTACTCCATTATAGCCTCTTGTTTGATAGAGTTTCCCGCGTCTCGCTCTCTCACCCTCTCCATATCAAAACAAGATGACAGTGTCCAGTCTATCTCTCTCCTCACCGGTGGTCACAGATCCGGACGAATCCCGTCCGCTGCGGGAGGTGAGGTGCAGCGTTGACGTTGTCGCCATCGGCGACGGGGGGTAGCCGATGTGCACCGTCCTCTCGGAGCTGGCGCTGGCGCGGATGAAGATCCTCCACACCCTTGTTCGCTGCCGTTGTGTGGGCAGATCCCGCCCGCCCGCATAAACGACATCTCGCCGACCTGAGGTATAACTTCTTGTACTGGTCCAGCTCCCCAGGTCGCTGCATGTGGGTTTTCTTCTATGCGACTACTCCCCAGCTCCCCATGCATAGTAGCTAGGGTTCGTCGGCTGGTCCAACATCACCTACTAGTACTATTATAGAGGAAATGCCACTCGAAAAGTTGTCTTGATTTATGCCTCGGTGGAGGTATACATGTTGTTTCGACAAAAAGTACATGGTGGTTGTGCGGTCATTGTCCATATGGTGGTAGTACTATCACTGGTTAAATGAAGAAATGCTTTTTTTCTCGGGTATCCTGGTTTAGTTCCCATCAAGATATAATTATGATGCTTCTGTTTGTTGGTGTACTTTTCATTAACCCTTTTTTATATTTTTGGAAACAGCGATGCGTGTCTCCATACCCGGGCATGTCTGCCTCAATTTTAGTGGAACTGCACAAAATTGGATGGCCATTGTTGTTCCGCCTCACTATCCTCTGCCACGTAGTTCTTCCTTCGTCGATCTTGAAGAAACAGACCACAGTGAGGATTTGTCGAACTTCATAGGTGCCTCACCCAAACTTGATGCCAAATGGATGATGCATCACCACGATGACCTATCGATGGTTGCGTCGGCTGGTGAAGCTGATCGATTTTCAATGAAAAACAAGTTGTCTTCCATCAGTGCTCTTTGACGCACAAAGATGATATCCTTCGTCAGTTCACCTTGGTTGCGTTGGAGACGCAGTCGTCTTTCACGTTGGTGCAATTTTATCACACAATTGGCTATGAACCAAATGTTTCCTCGAAGAAGGATCGACGTTGGTACTAAGAGCATAAGTTTTTTATTGATTTCTAAGCCTTCTCACAACTTTGTCTCCAGCTCCCCTGTAATTTTATTTGTCCAGCTATTAACTTTGATTTAAAAAATGGTGTGGACTAAAAACTCGGATGGACGTAGTAGCCCTCCATTTTTATTTACTCCGCATATTAGATTTGACTGATGTCAAACTTTGTAATACTCTCAAACCTTTCTGATAATTGAAATTAAAATTCTTTATTTGTACACATTCTCACAGGTTTCCGATAATTTGGTGCATGTGTGGTTGTTCACTTAAGGGAGGGTAGTGTACCACACGTGAAGGACAGGAAGTGCGACCAGGACGCGTGGGCGTGGATCGTTAGTTCATCGGAAGTAGTACTCCCTCTGTACATTCAATAAAGAGTTTCATTTCGTACTTACACAATTTAAAACAATTGTTATGGAGAGAATAAGAAAACCACTCCACTATATACTAGTCATATACACACGAGAGTATTATATGGACGCAACTTCATTGACTTAGTGCACCTGCCTTTGGGTTTATGACAGGTGGGCCCAAAATGTGGCTGGCTCACCTGGCATACAGCCAAAAGCAGATGGAGTGAAGGCGCCAGAGCTCAGTCTGTACTACATTAGTAGAGTGTATATATATAAGCGGGAGCCTCAGCGCTTGTTCGCTAGGGTTTGCACTCTCCACACGCTCGCCGCAATACATATATGTTACACACTGGAGGCTCAGCGTTCATTTGCTAGGGTTTGCTATATTCACAGTCTCTCACCCTCTCTTCACCAGATCTAAACAAGACTGCATTGGCCTCTTGTCTCTCCCCCCTCACAGCTGGTGAAGGAGGCGTCTGTATCCCGTCGCACCGGGAAGGGGAGGAGGTGCAGCGTTAACTCTATCGCCTTCGGCGAGGGAGGCAATCCACTGCCGGCTGTGCTATTCTCTTTCACCCAGCGCCTGTGCGGGAGGGCCACCGACCCCTTCTTCCTCACTGCCATATGTAGTGTGGGCAGATCCGGCCTCCCACCGCATGCCTTGCCACATCCCGACGACCCTAAGGTATAAGTTTCTTTGAAACCATCATTTCTCTAGCTGCATGTGGATCTTTTTTGATCTGTAGTCGAATCTAGGTCTTGGTTCAAAGAGGAAAGAAAGGTGCGGTGGGGTGGAGCATGAATCTAGGACGTGGTTCAATGAGGAAAGGAGGGAGGAAAAGTAGTATAGACTGGCTATCCAGCCGCTTTGTTGGTTGAAAAGGGAAAAAGGGGGTAACACAATACACACATCTGTAAGGAACCAATCTCTTTGTTGAAAAGGGAAAGAAACTAGGGGGGTAGGGTAGTTTGTGCAGGACTAAATTTGCTGCCCTCACATAGGAAAAAAGTTCAAAGAGAAAAAATATGGGACCAACACAGATATGCTGCTTGGCTACATACTCTGCATCACCCATTTATACGGGTGGACGCACATGGTGCTAGCATGTCCCATACAGCTATTTTGCTGTTGTTAATCTAAGAATGCCGCCGGAAAATTGAAGCAATGCCACTGTTAAAAGTAAATTACATTTTTTAACGAATGTTGTTTCAAGAGAGTGTCTCTGTTAATATGAATCAATGCTACCATTTTAGAAATGCTACTATCCTACTTTTTTTCCATCCAAGATAAGTTAGATGCTTCTTTCTGTCACCGTTTGTTTCATCCTCCTTTATAGGCAAGTAATTGTTTCCTTTTTTGCCTCTGTTAAAACAGGGGTATCGATTCAGCTTGTTGCTATTGTGACATTTTGCTTCGCTACTCGAAACACTTATGTTTTAAGAGTGTTTTGTGTAGTTCAACTTGAATGTCACACCTGTGACTTTGCTTAATTTTGGTGGAACTGCACAAAAGGAGATCGAGATTTGTTTCCAGTGTTCCAGTCGAGTTGTTTCCAATCTTGGTCTCTACCACATGATATCTATTCAACTTGTTGCTATTGCGACATTTTGCTTCGCTACGCGAAACACTTTGCTTGATTTCAGTGCAACTGCACAAAATGAGATTGGATTTCCTATTCGTGTTAGTAGATTCGTAATTTATCCTGGTGTTCTCATGAAAGGTTAGTACAGGCCTTCATCCACATGATTGTGCAATGTGCTTTGAGATGTTGTGCTACTTGTATTGGTACTATTTTAAATAAATGTTGAATTGAAGCTATTGTATTGCTGCCTTTTCCCATTAAGTAGTGAACAAAAATGGGACCAACCCAGACATGATGCTTGTTGCTTTGTTACAACAAACTCTGCATCACCCCTTTATAAGTAGATGGAAGAACATATTGTTGTTGCGCCCACTCTCCCCTGGAACTGTTTATGCTTTTCATTAGTCTAATGTCGCTAGTAAATTCAGCAATGCCACTCTCAGGATTAATTAACTACTGAATCTTAGTTCAAAACTGCAACACTTGTTACGAATGGCACTATCCTGCTTTGTAGTTCTTTCTACATGTTTAACCAAGGTATTGTTAAGATAATGTCTCTTTAAAAATGAATCAGTTACATTGTTTTAGGAATGGTACTTTTCTGCTTTGTCGTTCTTTATACATGTTGAACCAAGGCATTGTTAAGATAATGTCTCAGTCAATATGAATGAATCACACTAAGGGAGAATTGCTCCTCTCCTGCTTTGTTTCCCATTAGGACAAGTCATCAACCGTTATTTCTCAGCAATTGTTTCCCTTATACCTATTGTTGCTTACAGGGATATCAAAATTAAAGCTCGGTTTTATTCCGACTTCGATTTTAGTTGAACTGCACAAAAGGAGCCAATGTGTCCAAGGCAATCTGCTGCGTTACTGGGTCCAGTTGGTCGTTCCACTTTGCAGAAAGAAGCAGTCACTGGATGCGGTACATTGCAGAAGGAATGACCGAGAAGCTTTACAGAGTATTATTAGACACCGGCGACATGACTAGTCTGCAGAGACTATTGGCAATTTAACAACATGTGGAGTGCCCTGGGCAAAAAGTGTCCAAACAAGTACAAGAAGCTAAGACAGGACACAATCATAGGCATTACATATTTTGAATGGGAAAAGCTTGTCAAAGTTTAATCATTGATGTTAGCAAGAAGACGTTAGTTTAATATATTGGAATTGGAAAACCTTGTCAAATTTGCTCATTGATGTTAGCAAGAAGACATTAGTTTAATATATTGGAATTGGAAAACCTTGTCAAAATTTGCTCATTGATGTTAGCTAGAAGACATGCATTTGATATTTTTGAGTGGGACGCCCTTGCTGTGAGCAGCGTTGAGTGTTTTTTCCTATTCCTGTGTTCAGTTTAGAAGTAAATAGTTACTCTGCTGAGATATTCTTGTGTTAAGAGTTTGTTATGAATATTGTCTATGTAATGCTAGGCCTTGTATTTGATTGCAAAGTTGAGCTTGGAATGTTGTGGCATGCGGCATCACGAGCTGTTCACCGTGCCTCCTGAGAATAATGCTTCGTAGTGTTTTGCATGTTGATCTACTGCTAGTGATTTGCTTGTTAAGAAGATCATCCTCTTGTATTAGGCCGTGATTAGATCGTCGTTTTCCAACCAAAACCGCTTGTATAACTAACACTTGTAAATTAAAGCAGATGGTCTCGGGCGAAGGCGCTTGGTTTGTCGATTTCGACTAGTAAAATATCGGAAGTACTTCACACACGATAAAAACGCTGAACGACACTCGGACGATTGCTAATCCAGCCTTTAGCTGCTGTTTCAGCCTTGCCCATGGATGGCATGATACGCACGTCGTGCATGTATCGTCTGGTAATGTCGTCCATATAGCAATGCTCGTGAAATATACACTGGTCTCTCAAATTACACGCGTAACCCACCGGTTTTACTTACAGACCTCAGGCCTTCCGATGATGAGTAAATTACACTTGTATGTTAATATAGGTTTAAAATAAACCAGAGCTCTGAAGCGCGGCCTAACCGTTTCATGCCATCTCAGTTTCTCGAAGGTGCTCATAGGTGTCCGATGATCCTGGCTTCCAGAATGAGCAGCAGGCGCTGTATCAGACCTCCGTAGGGCCCGCGAGGCCCTCTTCATTGTCCTTCGAGTTGTTGCGCTCGCCGTGGCACCGAGCATTGTTAACATGGTCAACGAACATGAGGATTCAGGAGATGACTTTATTTTGACTGGATGACACAGGGGACCCACTAGGGCCATAACCGTACGTACGCAAGTGCCTCCTTATTATGTACAACTATATTTCTTTTTGCTTTCTCCTGGTTTCCTGACATCACGGTCCCACACCATTGTCAACCTATGTAGTCAATATAAATGAGAGAATTGCACAAGGTGCGGCCGACAGCTGGGACCAAGCAGCTCGAGCTGTATTTGTGTTTTTTGAGGCGTGAGTACTGCAGAGTTCTTCTTGGCGATGACTTTGTTATTGTTCAGAGGAGAGCAGGATATTAACTGGGCGGGCTGTGGCCTGTCTAGCCCAGGCCAGATATCCAGCCCAGATACTACTTTTTTCAAGATGAAAATGGCTAGCCCAGCTATACGTCTTTTGGAGGAATACCCAGGCAAGGTCAACTTGTTATTCTCCGCCCGGCTGTGCTGCAAATCTTTCCTAGGAGGGATGCATTAGGCATAACAGGCAAATGGGCTTTAAAAATAATAAATGGGATGTAATTATAAAAACTGGGCAGTAACTATAAAAAAATGCACCAAACACGAAATTAGTTTATAAAATATTATTTATGGATTTTGAAAATCTTAAATTTTCATTATTGCGCGCGCAATGTTTCGTTGGATTTTTACGTAATACAAATTTATATTTAATCTGAATAGAAATTTCGGGATAAAAATATTTCGGATCCCATCATAATGTGGGAAATTTTATTGAATTCTGTCTTCCACGGTTGGTTGAAATTATTAATCGTTGTCCTAGCTAGAAAATGGGATGTACTTTTAACAAACTGTAAATGGGCGCTTGTAAATTCCATTAGAATTCAAAAATAGGTTGTACATTCTTACAAAACGCAAATGAGCTATAAGTTCTCTGCCACACACTTGTGGGCCTACTAAGTTGACGCGCATGCAAGGCTTTGTCAACTTATTATAGTCAACACACGGTTCTAATAGTAGTGGCCGTTGGATGTCTATCCAACGGATGTCGTGCTTCTTCTTCAATCTTGGATATTCTTAGCTTCGGCCGCCCAAAAAATGATTCCTCCCCTGACATCTGGAGCGCACCATTTCGGAGGCTGACCTGCGGGCCTACTAAGTTGGAGCGTACCAAGGGCTTTGTCAACTTAGTCAATATAAATGATTCTAGCTGCAGTGACCGTACGATGTCCATCCAACGGTCGTAGTGCTTCTTCAACCTCTGGAATTCTTGGTCTAGCCGCCCAAAGCAGCGCCGGTCGTGCCGCCTGCTCCTGCCTCCCGTGGCCGGTTGTGCTGCCGCGGAGGCCTCACCGCCCCCATACTACTCCCACCGCTGGCTAGGCCATCCCTCCACTCACCCACACCCCCTATTATTTTGCGGCGATGACATCCTCACACCGCAGCCGAACCAGTGAACCCTCGTACTCCTCTCCGCGCGGGCTTCCTCTGCTGCGTCTTCCCCGGCTCCGCGTCGTCCCCTTCCTAGGCGTCGCCTTTGTCCACCGCCCTGGTGCTCTCGGCGCGGCATGGTCAACATGGTCAACAACCGACTTCCGCAAGGAGAGGCTGACAACTGGGTCCACGACGGCCGCAAGGAAGTGCCTCCTTATTACGTGCAAAATAATTATTCCTCCACCTGACAGCAGGGACCCGCCGGACGGGCCACCTTATTTCGCGAAAAAAACGTTTCCCCCCTGACTGATGGTACCTACCGGACGGGCCACCGTATTTCGCGAAAAAAAATGTTCCCCCCGCTGTTAGCTCGGACCCACCGGAAGTGCCTCTTTATTACGCACAAAAAAATGAATACTCCCCCTGCTAGCTGGGATTCACCTTGGTGGGAAGCTGACTTGTGGGCCTACTAAGTTGATGGGGATGGAGGGCTTTGTCAACTTAGTCAATCTGAACGATTCTAGCTCTAGTGACCGTACGATATCCATACAACGGCCGTAGTGCTTCTTCAACCTCTAGTCTTCTTGCTCCAGCCACCCAAAGCAGCGCCGGTCGTGCCTCCTGCTCCTGCCTCCCGTGGCCGGTTGTGCTGCCGCGGAGGCCTCACCGCCTCCATACTACTCCCACCGCTGGCCAGGCCATCCCTCCACTCCACTCACCCACACCCCCTGTTATTCTGCGGCAACGACAACGCAGCCGAACCAGTGAACCCTCGTACTCCTCTCCACGTGGGCATCCACTGCCGCGTCTTCCCCGGCTCCACGTCGTCCCCTTCCTAGGCCTCACCGTTGTCCACCGCCGTGGTGCTCTCGGTGCGGCGTGGTCAATGTGGTAAACGACCGAATTCCATCGGAAGAATACTGTACGTGAAGAGGCTGACAGATGGGTCCACGGCAGCCGCAAGGAAGTGCCTCCTTATTACGCGGAAAATAATTATTCCTCCACCTGACAGCAGGGGCCCACCGGACGGGCCACCAGTATTTCGTGAAAACAATGTTTTCCCCTGACCGCTGGGACCCACCCAACGGGCCACCATATTTCACGAAAAAAACATTCCCCCTACTGTCACCTCGGACCAATCGGAAGTGCCTCCTTATTACGCACAAAAAAATGAATACCCCCCTGCTAGCTGGGACCCACCTTGGTGGGAGGCTGACTTGTGGGCCTACTAAGTTGACGGGGACGAAGGGCTTTGTCAACTTAGTCAATATAAACGATTCTAGCTCTAGTGACCGTGGGATGTCCATCCAACGGCCGTAGTGCTTCTTCAACCTCTGGTCTTCTTGCTCCAGCCGCCCAAAGCAGCGCCGAACGTGCCGCATGCTCCTGCTTCCCGTGGCCGGATGTGCTGCCACGGAGGCCTCACCGCCCCCTACTATTCCCACCGCTGGCCAGGCCCTGCGGCGACGGCGGCCTCACATCGCAGCCGAACCAGTGAACACTCGTACTCCTCTCCGCGCGGGCTTCCACTACCGCGTCTTCCCCGGCTCCCCGTCGTCCCCTTCCTAGGCCTCGCTATCGTCCACCGCCCTGGTGCTGTCAGCGCCGCGCGGTCAACGTGGTCAAGGAACGACTTCCATCGGACGTGGACTGTATGTGGAGAGGCTAACAGCTGGGTCCACGGCCGCAGCAAGGAAGTGCCTCCATATTACGCGGAAAATAATCAGTCCTCCACATGACAGCGGGGACCCACCGGACGGGCCATAGTATTTCACAAAAAAATGTTTCCCCCCTGACTGCTGGGACCCACCAGCTGCACCTTCGCACGCAAGGAAGTGTGTCCGGGCAAAAAAAAGATTCGCCCCCCTGACTGCTGGGACCCACCAGCTACATCTTCGCACGCAAGGAAGTGCGTCCGGGCAAAAAAAAACGATTCGCCCCCATGACTGCTGGGACCCACCAGCTACATCTTCGCACGCAAGGAAGTGCGTCCGGGCAAAAAAAAACAAAAACAAAACGATTCGCCCCCCCCTGACTGCTGGGACCCACCAGCTACATCTACGCAGGCAAGGAAGTGCCTGACAGTCGGGACCCACCTGGTCGAAGCGTACGTACCGTTGTCATTTTGGTCGCGAATGTGTACGTACATATATACTGGTGGATGTAGAGGCGCGCACGTGTCATATAGAGGCGCACACGTAGCATGTACACGTACGTACATCGGCGACGGTGCAAGAAAGAAAATACGGCCATGTACATACATACGGGCAGGGTCTCTAACGCCTATCGCGCATACGTACATGGCTGGGTCGGAACGGAGAAACAGCATCGTCGTCGTGTTCATGGGGAGGCAACCGGCTGGGTCGGAACAGAATGCGTGACGTGTTCATCGGGAGGGCTTGGACGGAACAGACGATGGAAACGAGGCCTGGCGTACCGCACAACGGAGGAAACGACCTTATGTTTGACCGGCCATGTTCGAAATGGGGTCCTATTGATCGGGAGGGGCATGGCGTACCGCAAAACGGAGGAAACGAACCTCCTACGGTCAAAACGGGTGTCCTATTGATCGGGAGGGGTGTGGCGTACCGCAGAACGGAGGAAATGGACCTCCTACGGTCGAAATGGGGGTCCTTTTGATCGGGAGGGGTGTGGCGTACCGCAAAACGGACGAAACGGACCTCCTACGGTCGAAACGAGGGTCCTGTAGATCGGGAGGGGTGTGGCGTACCGCAAAACGGACGAAACGGACTTGTGTTGGAGCGCTACGGTCGAAACGGGGGGGGGGGAGGGGTGTGGCGTACCGCAAAACGGGACTCCACGGGATACTGTTCATCTCCACCGTCGACCTCCTCCAGCCTCCACGGGCTACCGTCCACCTCCTCCAGCCTCCACGGGCTCCTGTTCATCCAGCCTCCACCGCGCGCTACTCCACCGGCTACTGTTCAACCACTCCTCCAAGAGCACCCCTCCACCGTCTACTGTTCATCCAGCCCTCCACACCACGGGGTCCTGTTCAACCACCCCTCCACCATCTACTGTTCATCCAGCCCTCAACACCACGGGTTCCTGTTCATCCAGAGGCAACGCCACTGCTCACTATTCATCCAAACCCCCTCGCAACACTCACTGTTCATCCCAGAGGCAGCATCGATCGGCTTCAGTTAGCAGCAGTAGCAAAGAAATCGCTCCATCGGGTTCAGTTAACAGCCATCGATCGATCCCTCGGGTTCAGTAACGCGTAGCCTGCAGTGCAATCGCTCGGGTTTAGTTAGAGCCCAACCCCTTGCTCGGGTTCAGTTAGAGCCAATGCCTCGCACACACACGCGTACGTACGAGAGAAACGCGCATCGCTCCGCCCCCGAGCTCCCACCGTAATCGGCAACTCCCCGAAATTTTCCTCCCCCCTCACTTCTACCACGGTTTTTTCTGTCATGGATGGCCCAAAGAATGTCATGCAGCTGCATCTCCGGCCCGCCCAGGACGAAAAGCCCATTTTATGTCATGGACTTCTGTCATAGTAGTAGGAGCCCACCACATCTATGATGATACCGGGTTTTGTCACAATTATCGTCATAGAAGTGTCATATGTATGACAGAAAAAATTCGTTCGACCCAAAATGTCACGGATGTGTATTTTTTTGTAGTGTTTACAGCGTCGATATGCGGCACAGCACGAAGGAATCGATACACTAAACCAAAATAACTATCCGGCCTTGGTCCCTTCGGCCAAAGATGATCCATGACAGACCTCATGGCAAGCCCGGACAACCTATGGAGCTCGGCCCACTCAGCCATTTGTTCATTTAATAGCAGCGGACGCTTTGGAGCACTAAACTATGACCAGAACAACCTTTCCACCTCATGATCTTTCTGATCTTTGAAATATTCAGTCGCATCAGCAACACTCTTTGCCAAGTCCAAGTATGCGTCTACAACACTCCATAATTTATCCATAGGTGCATACTTCAGATCTCGGAACTTCGTCCGCAACAAAAAGGGCTTCCCAGCCGTGATATCTCCGGCTTGATGAAGCTCCTCCTTTGCCGCTCTGATTTCAGAGCGAGTTTCCTTGGCTGCTTCCAAGGCCTTCTTTAGGTCAGCCGCTTTCGCTTGGCTTTCCTTTTCGAGGAGCTTATATCGGCCGGCGGCATCTTTCAGCTCAACAGCCATCTTGGCTATTTTGTCCTCGCTCTGGCAATGAGCAGCCTGTTCGGCTCTTAACTCTTCGGCCGCCTTTAGGGAGGCTGCATCACTTCTCCTGGCTTGTTCCATGGCTCGGGCAAGTTCTGCTCGAAGGGTCTCCACGGCGGCAGCTCCATCTGCAGTTACAACATATTATAGATACTAGCATCATGCTCCTCTTAATATTTGCTGACCACCCGAAAATACATACCCCGAGCCTCGTCAAGCCACTTGTTCACAAGCGCGATGTCGGCATCCGCCACGTCAAGCTGCCGCCTCAGTTCGGCAAAATCAGCAGTCCGGCCAGCCGCCGTACCCTCAGCCGCCTGCACATGAAAGCAGCGCGATCATTACCTGGGACTATGATACTCTGTTTGCCGCCTCTAGACGGCAACCAAAGTCTCAGGGGCTACTATCTGTAGAGAGCACACCTAGCATGTGCGGTACTGTAAAAAATACATATATATTACTTTGCGTACCTCAAAGCCTCTTAGCAGGCTCGTAAAAGCTTCATTCAACCCGCTTTTGGCGGATGAAATCCTCTCAACCACCATACCCATTAAGGTACAATGCGCCTCTGAGATAGCCACTTGCTCCATAAGACCCATCAGTGTGTCTGGTTGTGCACCGGACAATCCTGGACTCTTTCTGTTGCTCTCCTTAGGAGCCGAAGAGTAACCTTCTGGCCATTGTGGATTAGGAGAAATCCTCCATGACGACACCTCGGGGTCGTCCGCCCCATGAGGCGGGGAGGTAGTTGGAGGCGTTTTGCTCTCCATCATCTCCGGAAGAAGATCCCCCGAAGACGAACTTTGTCGAGAAGGGCTGCAAGCCGGACTGCAAAATATATGTCTCGGTTATTGTTCTCAGAGAAAAATCAAGATATATTTACCGAAGTACTTTTGTTCACTTACAGCTCGGTTGATGGCTGGCCCCCTTGCGGGTGCTGAGGAGTAAGGACGCCCTCCGGGGCAGGGCCCCTTGGCGAAGGTTTCTTTCCTCATTTGGAAACCTCCGTTTCCCAGTCTTCAGAGGCGGCCCTTTTCTTCCCGTGAGGAGAGGGGATTCTAGATTCACCTCCCCGATTATCCTCCTTCGCGGAGACACTAATTCCCCTGGTTTGGATGTGTAATGTATGAAGCTTGCTTTCGGCTTCTCTATTCCTCGCTTCATCTTCTCCTGATGGCACTTGATGGGGTGCACGCTCAAGCATCCTGGTTAGTACAGGATCCGGCGAGCCTTCGGGAAGGGGGGCCGAACACCTGATCCTCTCCGCCTTTCTTGTCCAGTCCTGGCCAAAAGCATTTTTTCAGAATTATGTTGCGACAAATATAAAGACGGCATGTTTAGTCAAGGAATTACTTACTTGGGTATCTGGATGGTTGCAGTTGAGACCCGCATCCTCGGTGGTGTCCGGACACTTTATTCGTGATCCGAAGAACAATCCATACAGCCCTTCGAGCGTCACACCGAAGAATTGTTGAATAGTTCACGGTCCTTCTGGGTTGAACTCCCACATACAGAAAGATCGACGTTGGCATGGCAGGACCCGACGAACTAGCATTACTTACATTACCTTGACAAGACTGGCATCCCTCTTGAGGAGATCTTGGATGTGGCTTTGCAATGTCAGCATGTCATTAACTGCCCCCCCCAGTCGATCCCCTTATTGACCCATGACGCTAGTTGGGGCGGAGAGCCCTGGCGGAAGGCGGGGGGGGGGGGCGCCCGCTTTGTGCCTCGGGGAGCTGTGATGTAAAACCACTCCCGTTGCCATAAGTCGGACACCTCCGGGAAGGAACCCTTTGGCCATGGGTCATCGGCGCCTTTGCTTATTATAGCGCCTCCGCACTCCACGTGCCACCCGTCAATCATCTTCGGCTTCACATTGAAGGTCTTGAGCCATAAGCCAAAGTGTGGGGTGATGCAGAGGAAGGCCTCACACACGATGATAAAGGATGAGATGTGAAGGATGGAATCTGGAGCTAGATCATGGAAATCTAGCCCGTAATAGAACATAAGCCCTCTAACGAAGGGATCAAGACTAAAACCTAGCCCTCGGAGGAAGTGGGAAACAAATACGACACTCTCGTTGGGTTCGGGAGTGGGGATGACCTTCCGTTGAGCAGGCAGCCTGTGCGGGATTTTGGAGGTCAGGTACCTGGCCTCCCTAAGCTTCTTGATGTCCTCCTCTATCACCATCCACCGGCCTTTAAGGTTGGATCCGGACATGGTTGAAGGTCCGAAGCGCTTAGCCTGAGCCTCTGGTGTTGGAACTCGAGGTGGGGGAAGGGAAGGATCGAGCGTGGAAAGAAAAGGATAGGACTTGGCTCCTTTATAAAGAGGGTGAATATCAAGCGTCCTCCGCGCAGCTGTTTGGAACTTGCCTAAAATCAAGGAGTCATACTAACAAGCAAGGTTGGGTTACCCACACCCGTATTGATGAGAATCACATGATAAGGGGAACATGATCTTTGCTTCGACAAGACGTGCCAATAGAACCGCCTCGCAACACGTGCCGTGGCGGGCTGGGAAAAACGGTTCATAATGACCGAGCCGTGGTGTGATGTCACGCTGTGAAAAGTTGTCAGCAGATTAGATTTGTGGAATATTGTGCTCTCTACGGGGGTATGTGGAAATTATTTTGCAGAGCCGGACACGATCCTCATATTCAAGATCTTCTATGGAGTATTCGGAGAAGGAACCCGCCTTGCAATGCCGAAAACTATCTGCATGCTAGACTCATCGTCATTGAAGCCTGGTTCACGGGCTGCTCAGGAAACTCTGGATTAGGGGGTCCTCGGACAGCCGGACTACATACTTTGGCCGGACTGTTGGACTATGAGATACAAGATTGAAGCCTTCGTCCCGTGTCGGGGTGGGACTCTCCTTTACGTGGAAGGCAAGCTTGGCAATTTGGATATGTAGATCTCCTTCTCTGTAACCGACTCTGTGTAACCCTAGCCCCCTCCGGTGTCTATATATACTAGAGGGTTTAGTCCGTAGGACAACAACAATCATAATCATAGGCTAGCTTCTAGGGTTTAGCCTCTACGATCTCGTGGTAGATCAACTCTTGTAATACTCATATCATCAAGACCAATCAAGTAGGAAGTAGGGTATTACCTCCATCGAGAGGGCCCGAACCTGGGTAAACATTGTGTCCCTCGCCTCCTATTACCATTAGCCTTAGACGCACAGTTCGGGACCCCTTACCCGAGATCCACTGGTTTTGACACCAATAGCCGCCACTGCCCACCGACCGAGGATTGACCTCTTCTCCGGTAGCCACTACCTAGGCCGCCGCCGCCATCTCTATATGCAGAGCGCCTGTTTTTTTGATGGATATCCGTAGAGCGGCTGTTTACACGGTATCACTGTAACTCAATTGTATGGGCAGGGTAGTACATCACATACAATTATGTAATGGCAATCGTGCCTAACCTACATTGTCTTCTCACACGGTTTGGTGCGGAAATCGTGTGTGACGTTGTAATACCTAACACAAATGACATGTATAAACAGTGTGCCGTATACAACATATAGTGCCATAAGTAGTTCCCGACCGTTAGCTTATCCCCACAGTTTACCCATTTCCCCCAAATCCATACATATCCTCCAAATTCCCTCTTGTGGCGCTTACATTGGGGGAATGTGGACGAGTGGTGCTGATGGTTTCGGTGCGGCTTCTCCTACTCGTATCGCCACGACGGCGGTCGCGGCCAAGCACTTGCCTCAGGTCATCAGAAGGCAGGTGTACTATGGATCTGAATCGTCCTGTCAGGTTCCAATCTATGCCAATCTTTTTGAGCATGTTCAAAGTATAGCTCCTTGCGGAATCCATCCTGAATGACCCCCCCAAGGAAAGCGACTTGTCGCTAGATCCGGAGCATGACTCCAGACTCCCGCAACATGAGTTCGATTCCAAGTTTTGCACCACCGAGAAGTATTAAAAGCTGAGTTGTGTGCACGGGCACACTCCCACTCGACATGTATGCATGGAGGGATTCGACATTCGCAGGCATTTTCTTAGTTTCCCCTTAGAGGCTAGTGCTAAGTTCATCATTTTACTTCAGTTAATGCCACCGCTCATCCTGAATACTATTTAACATTGGTAGGGATATGAGGCTTGTGCCTTTGTTAACTGGCTGGATGAAGAATGGCATGGCAAGGCTCGGAGTGTTATCACTAAGCTCGTAGAAGGTAACGTAAAGCTGAAGAGGAAACCGGTTGATGTGGAATGTACAATCAGTACGGTGAAGCAAGAAAGAATCAATCACAGGCAATAGATGAAAGCAAGAGACAAGAAGGAACTAGCATGTGTAGTTGTGGTTGTTGCATTAGTCATGTTCTATGCACTATTTGCAATGATGGTTAGTGGCTTTGTTTGACATTATTCCTAAAGCGCATCTAGATGTGCTCTAAGTAATGCATCTAGGTCCTATGCCATGTAACATCCCAAATTTTCAATTTGGAATGTTATACATAGATCATCATTGCATATCATATTTTGTTGCATCTTTGGCTCGATCGTAGAAATTCTACGCAACTCAAGGACCCTCGGAGAGAGTTGGGGATTTCGTTATTTTCTTATTTGAGTTTTTCTCAAATTTTGAAAATGGGATCTTTGATTTTATTTATTTTATCTTCAATTATTTGTACTACCAAAAATTCAGAGAGGGAATAAAATGACTTTACCAAAATAAAGAAATAAGGAAGATTTAATAAAAAATCAAATAAGTTTTATTTTGGAGTTTTTCGCCTTTTATTTGAATTTAGGAAAAATGCACGTTTTTCAAATTTGCATTTAGGCCCCAAATAATTGTTCATTAAATCCGGCTTGATTTTAGAAGCCGGGGAAAATTTATTTCGGGATTTTTGGAGTCCGTTAGGTACTTCTTTTGATTCTTTTTCTTCGCGTAATGTTTTATAAAAAAACGAACCGCCTTACCGGGCCGTACCCGAGCGGGACTCCGCTCGGGGGTCACTATATATAGCACCGCCCCGGCGGCCCCCCAGGCCCAGCCGCCCCGCCCCGCTAGCCCGCCAGCCGCCGCCGGTCCACACCCGTGCCAAACCCTAACCCTAGCCAGCGCCCGCGGCCGCCAGCCAGATCCGCCGCCGCCAGCGCCGCCGCCCGCCGTCGCCGGACCCGCCGGAGCCCCGCCGGAATTCGTCGCCGCCGCCGCCGAGGTTCGCCGCCGCCTCGGACCGTGTGCCGCCGGTTTTCTTAAAAATCGAGCGGTTTTCATTACGGTTTTTTTTCGGTTTTTAGTTTCGGTTTTTTTTCGGTTTAGGTTAATTAGCGGACGTTCTTCCGTTAGTTCGTTTTAACGAACGCCTTCGTCAGATTCGTTAAATTAACGAATGTTCGTTCGTTAATCCGTTTGTCGTTTTTTTCTTTTTCTCGGATTTAATCCGCGATTTTTCTAATCGCGATTCCAGATCCGATTTTCGTTCTAGTATAACTTTTCGCTCGTTTATTGGAATCAGGCGATTCAAGCGCCTGGAGTTTCATCTCGAAACCCTCTTTCCGAATAACCTACTTAAACAAGTTTTTGCTTCTGTAAAATTTGACTTAGATCCAGATTAGTAAAATGAAGCTATTTTCTTTCGCCGTTTGATTTTCGTTGCTTTGTTTGATTTGGTTCTTTTTGCAAACCAGAGTTCTTAAGTTGAACTATCTGGTTAGATCTATTTGAGATTTACCTGTGCATTAGATGAGTACTTATTGTATGCTTGTTTGTTTGTCTGCGATAGAATACCCGGAGTGCGCCGCCTGTTACTTTTAGTCTCTAGGTTTTGCGGATCATCAGCAAGGCAAGTAACACTTTGATCATACCTTTTCTCATACCCAGTTTTATGCACTAGATCTATCCTCAAACATTGCATGATTAGGATCTAATTAAATTGTGGGATGGGAAGTAGTTGAGGTAGTACCTATTACCTGTTTTATGATCAAACCTTTGGGAGTTACTTCTACGTTTGCTTATTATGCCATGCTATGCTAGTAGACGTGGATTGGGTGAGTGTATCCATGACAGATGTGAGATTGTTAATCAATGGTTTATTTAAGGTGGCAACTTAAACACACATCTGGGTGGATTGAGGCACCTGGTTTCTATCAGGACTTGCCTGTATTTCTTCGGACCGCCACCCAGGCTCAAAGGGATCATGAGATTATTCAAACTAGAAACTTACGTGTGCAGCCACAAGCCATTATGGGCTCTGGCATAGTTGACTAAGTCGTGCGAACTCTTACGGGTAGACTAGCAGGTGTAGGGGAAAGTAGGTGTACCGATCTATCCACATGTAAGGTGCTAGTGCTTCCGAAAGACTATGTCTCGGTCATCCGTTTCTCAAACATCATGTAGTGCGAGAAATCAAACGGAGGCGATACTCTTGTGGGGAAAAGTGCGCAATCCTCTGCAGAGTGTACAAACTAATCATGATTAGCCGTGTCCCCGGTTATGGACGTTTTTAGTATCTAGTACCTGGATATCATGTGAATCTCATCATGTTACTTTAATCTAATATTGTTGAGTTTGATGAGTACTTTTAATTGGGATTGAGAATGTTGTCAACCATTCTCAATGTTTAACAACCACCATGATAGTTAATTAAAATTATTCCTTTGCAGTAGAGAAAAATTGGCTTTATGCAAAACTGTAACCATAGAGCTTTTACACCAGCCAAATTGCATGTAGTGTAGCTTATTCCAATGTTATTCCCTATGTGTTACATTGCCAGCATATTCCATGTGCTGACCCGTTTTCGGGCTGCAACGTTTCATGTTGCAGACTTTTCAGATGACGAGTAAGGTGCTTTTAGGTCGTGGTTCTATACTCAGTGATGCCGTTGGAGTTGATGGACTCGCTTATCTTCTAAGCCTTCCGCTGTTATCGTTTTTAGATGGCCTTAAGCCATATTTATTTCAATAAGTTCTCTTTTGAGACATTCGATGTAATAAGTGTGTGATTGCTACTCTGTTATAAATCCTCCAAGTACTGTGTGGTGTCAGCATTACTGATCCAGGGATGACATTGAGCACAGAGACTTGACCGTTTGAGGTCAGGTCGCTACAAGGTGGTATCAGAGCACACGCTGACTGTAGGACACGACCACTAAGCTAAAGCCCTAGATCACTACTCTTTCTTCTCATTTCTGATTCCTCATCTTTTCTATTCCTTAGGATGGCGGATGCAAGGATCAAGTTCGCACAACCAGATGAGAATTCACCTTTTGGATGTCACTTGAAGGAAGCCGCTAGATACCTGAACATAGGAGTACCAAGCTTCACTGGAACTTTCAACGCCACTTTACCCGAAGAGGAGCGCTGGAGGATTCAAGTCTACATTCCAGGAAGGACATTTGCACCAATCACAGCGCCAATAGAGTTTACCTTTGATGTGCCAACATGGAGCCTAGGAAAGAGCATGGCAGCTCACATCGCCATGGGACGAATTGGAGAAGTTTACCACAACGACCTCAAGAATACTATCTACCAGATTTGTGGGCGCCGAGATGAGCATTGGGAGATGATCACCACCAGGAGGGACAGATCGATCGCAGCTTATATTCAGGAGTTAAACCAACACATCCGACGCAAGGAGAATCAGATGTGCGCAGATATGGAGGAGCTACAGAAGGCTATGATCAGGATCAAGGAGCTAGAAGCAGAACTCAAGGCTACACGTAAGGATTATATGGAAGAAATCATCGCTCTAGTAAGACAGAACGGTGACCTTAAGGAGAAGATTGGAGTATTCATGGGAGGTTCAGCACCCAGAGAGGAAGAGGATGAACCTACTGGCCCAGATAATTATATCATCATCAACGACACCGACTCGGATCCCGACGACAGCGATGATGACTATGTTGATGAAGCTGGAGCAGATATCATGGAATCTTCATCGGAGCAATTTTTCTAGTTGACCACCATAACGGTAGTAGAATTTTCCACCATTTAACTAGTTTTAGTCCAAGCACTTTTGTAACGATAGTTAGACCGTTGTATGCCCTTGTTTGATTTGATTGGAATGAAATTGTGTGTTTTGTCACATGTGCATATGGGTAGTGTATTCCCACTAGACCTCATTTATTCTAAACTCTCCCCTTTAAACCCTGAGATGCCTCCGAGACGCCACCCCGGATTTGTTTTCCCGCCAGAGATCACTCAGTTGATTCAGCAGCAGAATACCTTGATTCAAACATTGGTACAGAACCAAGGCAACAACAACAACCCACCACCACCACCACGTGTTGACCATTTGACCCATTTCTTAAGGCTGAATCCGCCGGTGTTTTCCAGTAGCACCGAGCCGATAGTAGCAGATGATTGGCTCCGTAAGATAGGGAGGGAGTTGACCACTGCAGGATGTACAAATGGAGAAAGGGTGAAGTTTGCTGCACATCAGCTTGAAGGACCCGCAGCAGCATAGTGGGAGAATTTTACAGCCACTTACCCTGTAGACACTGTCACATGGAATCAGTTTCAGCAAGCCTTTCATACTGCCCATGTTTCAGCAGGAGCTATGGCCATGAAGAAGCGTGAGTTTCGCAACTTACGCCAAGGAGGACGGACAGTTGGCCAGTATGTGGATGATTTTAGTAAGCTAGCACGTTATGCCCCAGATGACGTTGCTACAGATGCAGCTAAGCAGGAGAAGTTTCTAGAAGGATTGAATGATGAGCTGAGCATGCAGTTGATGGTAGCCACTTTGAATAACTACCAGGAGTTAGTAGATCGTGCTCTTATGATTGAGGGGAACCAACAGCAGATTGACAATCGTAAGAGGAAGTATGCACAGGGGAAGTACAATTCTGGAGCTCAGCAGAAGCCACGTTTTACCCCAAAGTCAGGGGAATATTTTCAGCATACTCATGGAGGAGGTAGCTCGCACAATCATAATGGTGCAAAGAATGGAAACGGGAATGGAGGAAGCAATAGACAAAGCCGCACCAACCCGTCAACACCATCCAAGGCAGACCTGAGTCATATCACTTGTTATAAATGCCGTAAGACTGGGCATTATGCAAATGATTGCCCAGAAGCTCAAAATGGAAATGGCAATGGAAGCTCAGGAAAGAAGCCGAACCCTCTCAACAGGGGGCAAGTGAACCACGTTACCGTGGAGGAGGTTGAAGCTCAGCCAGGCGCAGTAATAGGTAAGTTGTTAGTTAAGGCATTTACTGCAGTTGTTCTTTTTGATACTGGTGCATCGCATTCATACAT
Source organism: Triticum aestivum (assembly GCF_018294505.1). Lineage (NCBI taxonomy): Eukaryota > Viridiplantae > Streptophyta > Magnoliopsida > Poales > Poaceae > Triticum > Triticum aestivum. The sequence continues at coordinate 248,862,957 of NC_057798.1, forward strand.
ATCAAGGGGATTTGTGGATAAGTTTAGCCTGCCCACTAAGACTCTTAAGACACCTATGCTAGTGAGTTCACCGGGAGCTGAGTTTATGGTCAGTCAAGGATGCTTTCAGGTGCCATTAAGTATAGGAAGGCATGTTTTCCCAACGGATTTAATTATATTGGAATCCCAAGGTTTGGATGTAATTCTTGGTATGGATTGGCTGTCAATGTATGGAGGGAACATTGATTGCGCTAGTAAGTCGATTTTGCTTACGACACCAGAAGGAAGAAAAATCAAGTATGTATCACGGCATGAGCCAAGAAGAGCACATGTAAATTCCTTATCAGGAGTTGTGCAGGAGGAAGTACCAGTGGTAAGGGATTTCCCCGATGTATTTCCGGAAGAGTTGCCAGGCATGCCACCGGATAGGGACATTGAGTTCTTAATTGAACTACTGCCAGGCACTGGACCTATATCCAAGAGACCATACAGGATGCCAGCCCAAGATTTGGAGGAAATTAAGAAGCAGATCAAGGAGTTGTTGGATAAAGGTTTTATTCGCCCAAGTTCTTCGCCTTGGGGATCGCCAGTACTTCTGGTGGAAAAGAAGGATGGATCGTTAAGAATGGTTGTCGATTATCGCGGATTGAATGAAGTAACAATCAAGAACAAGTACCCACACCAATGATCAATGATTTGTTTGATCGGTTGCAAGGAGCTAAGGTGTTTTCCAAGATTGATTTGCGATCAGGATACCATCAGTTGAAGATTCGGGAGCAAGATATACCGAAGACGGCTTTTACCACTAGGTATGGGCTGTATGAGTATACCGTTATGTCATTTGGTCTGACTAACGCCCTAGCCTATTTTATGAACATGATGAACAAGGTGTTTATGGAGTTTTTGGATAAGTTCTTCGTGGTGTTCATTGATGATATTTTGGTTTTCTCGAAGAATGAAGTGGAACATAAGGAACACTTGCGTTTGGAGTCCGTTAGGTACTTCTTTTGATTCTTTTTGTTCGCGTAATGTTTTATAAAAAAAACGAACCGCCTTACTGGGCCATACCCGAGCGGGACTCCGCTTGCGGGGCACTATATATAGCGTCGCCCCGGCGCCCCCCCAGGCCCAGCCGCCCCGCCCCGCCAGCCCGCCAGCCGCCGCCGGCCCACACCCGCGCCGAACCCTAACCCTAGCCTACGCCTGCCGCCGCCACCAGCCAGATCCGCCGCCGCCACCGCCGCCGCCCACCGTCGCCGGACCCGCCTCGAACCGCGTGCCGCTGGTTTTCTTAAAAACCGGGCGGTTTTCATTACGGTTTTTTTTTGTTTTTTAGTTTCGGTTTTTTTTGGTTTAGGTTAATTAGCAGACGTTCGTCCGTTAGTTCGTTTTAACGAACGCCTTCGTCAGATTCGTTAAGTTCGTTAATCCATTCGTTGTTTTTTTCTTTTTCTTGGATTTAATCCGCGATTTTTCTGATCGCGATTCCAGATCCGATTTTCGTTCTAGTATAACTTTTCGCTCGTTTATCGGAATCAGGCGATTCAAGCGCCTGGAGTTTCATCTCGAAACCCTCTTTCCGAATAATCTACTTAAACAAGTTTTTGCTTCTGTAAAATTTGACTTAGATCCAGAATAGTAAAACGAAGCTGTTTTCTTTCGTCGTTTGACTTTCGTTGCTTTGTTTGATTTGGTTCTTTTTGCAAACCGGAGTTCTTAAGTTGAACTATCTAGTTAGATATATTTGAGATTTACCTGTGCATTAGATGAGTACTTATTGTATGCTTGTTTGTTTGTCTGCGATAGAATACCCGGAGTGCGCCACCTGTTACTTCGAGTCTCTAGGTTTTGCGGATCATCAGCAAGGCAAGTAACACTTTGTTTGTCTGCGATAGAATACCCGGACGTTTTGAGTATCTAGTACCTGGATATCATGTGAATCTCATCATGTTACTTTAATCTAATATTGTTGGGTTTGATGAGTACTTTTAATTGGGATTGAGAATGCTGTCAACCATTCTCAATGTTTAACAACCACCATGATAGTTAATTAAAATTATTCCTTTGCAGTAGGGAAAAATTGGCTTTATGCAAAACTGTAACCATAGAGCTTTTACACCAGCCAAATTGCATGTAGTGTAGCTTATTCCAATGTTATTCTCTATGTGTTACATTGCCAGCATATTCCATGTGCTGACTCGTTTTCGGGCTGCAACGTTTCATGTTGCAGACTTTTCAGACGACGAGTAAGGTGCTTTTAGGCCGTTGGAGTTGATGGACTCGCTTATCTTCTAAGCCTTCCGCTGTTATCGTTTTTAGATGGCCTTAAGCCATATTTTTTTCAATAAGTTCTCTTTTGAGACATTCGATGTAATAAGTGTGTGATTGCTACTCTGTTATAAACCCTCCAAGTACTGTGTGGTGTCAGCATTACTGATCCAGGGATGACACTGAGCACAGAGACTTGATCGTCTGAGGTCGGGTCGCTACATGCCATTGATGTTACGCGAAGATTCATGCAGATATTTTCCTTTGTGTTTTTGGCTTTATCAATAAGAAGAGCTCAATGTATTGCTTGCCAACTGTCCTACTCCGTTCGTACCGATACCGGTGCATAATCCCAAAACTCGTTCCTTCTTTTTGTCCTGAAAAAATAAACTAGCCAATAGGAGTCCCGTGCAACCCCGGGAATTTGGAGCGACTACGTACAAATAATTGCGGTTGATTATACCAGCGGTAAGATAATACGTCAACCCCTGCTTCAATTGGCATTTCCTCTTCTCTGCATACGCCGCTTAAGTGTCCACCATCTTCATCGTCGCCGGCAGGCCGTGCTACACACTAGCACACACTCTGCAACCATGTCGAGTGACAGCGAGGACGATAGTTTGGCCAGCAGTCTGGCGGCCGATGATAGGTGAACATCGGAATCATCTCGCTCATCTTCCATGAGTCTGATGTCGAGCCCAGACCTTGATTATATCTGAAACATGGAAGGGATGCCTCCTTCGGTGTCGTCAGACAACAACTAGATGGACGAGAGGACAGAGAAGAGGATGACGATGATGAGGAGGAGGAATGGTCGAACAAGGAGGAGGACGACGATGATAGCAATGACGATGACGATAGCGGTTGTGATGAAAAGCCTACCGTCAGCGGCAAGAAGAATCCTCGCCAAGACAATGTCGCGGGGCCATCCAACAACGATAAGAAGAAGAAGAAGGACTAAATTAAGCAGACTGTACATATCTCTGTTTCTGTTTGCTCATATTAATTTGTTATCTTTGTTTATCCTGTCAATCTCATCGCAGATGGTTAGTAATACGTATTCGGCAGAGATCTTCTACTTTATCGCCCACAGGTTGGTTTGTGGAACTGTGTGCCTTGACGAGCACACAATTCACAAAAAAGACCGTATGGACTGTCTATAATGATCAAATACAATTCTGATTACCGACCTGTTTGCCGGGTATCACACACATCTTGTTACGCCGAATCGTTTGTGTTCACCTTGATCATCGCAAATAGTTCATCAGAGCAAACTGTATGCTGTATATCGCACACATATTGATATGGCTGCCCATTTCAGTTGTTCTATCTGATCGCAAACAGTTCGTATGGATCAACCGTATGCCCACAATTGCACGCGCAACTAAAATCTGAACCGTGTTTGATGTACCTGCCATCGCAAATGTGTTGCGCCTTTTTTGATGGTTATTTTACACCATCGTTTGCGATTATTGCATCACACACAGTTTCATTGAAGGGTCTCTGATCATAGTGTCGCGTTAGCAGCATCCTGTAGTAGTGACAGATGAAGCACTTCTCTGGAACCATCTATTGGTATCTACTGTGGTTGCCATCCTTACTATATACTCCTCGATTAGTTTAATGTTTCCAACATCTTCTTGTGCAGTTCTACTAAAATATATGATATATTCAAAGAAGATCCCTGTTTGCATAAGTAGAGATAATTACATATTACAATAAGAGTGGCATCAAATCAGTGGCAAAACAATTGCTCGTTCCAGCCATAGCAATAAATTGAGATGCAAAACTATATCATTACTTGTGTCATCACAGTTCTAGTGCTTCATCACAACACCAGGAGTTGATTTTTGTTTTTCTTCCGCGTGTTCTTCCCCTTCATCACTTGGTTCAATAACAGACAAGCTTTGCCTTCAATGTAAGATTTGGCATGCCAATTAGGGAGCACAAGTATAGCACTAAACAACGACATTAATTTTCTGATGACAGTAGCAAAATACAGGCCAATAGTTGTGAAATATCATTATCTTACCTCAATAGGATATTACGGTGGACATATAGATTGGAAGTCTTGTCTCCATTTGTGCAGTTGACTAAAATAAAGCAACATTACCGTATAAGTAGCACAACATATGATAGCACACTGCACAATCATGTGAAAGAAGGCTAGTACTGATCTCTCATGATGCGAAACTCAAACAACTCACAAGAATACGATCTAAAACAAATTTGCCAACACGAAGTCAGCTCTCCTCTTATGCAGTTCCACTAAGATCAAGCAATCAAGCAACACTGTCAGTGTGACATTTTGGTTGAACTGCACAAAACACTCTTAAAACAAAAGTGTTTTGTACAATGCAACAAAAGGTCGCAATAGCAACAAGGTGAAGTAGATAACCCTTTTACATAGAGGTGCAAAGGAAACAACTACTGGTCAATAATGGTGGATGACACAGAAGCCCACAAAAAGAAGGATCTAACTTATCTAAATGGGAAAGATAGCAAGACAGTAGCATTTCTCAAACAGTGGCATTGATTCATATTAACAGAAAGATTATATCAACAATAAAATTCGTTAAACATGTAATTTTCTTTTAACTACGGCATTTCTCCAATATTCCAGTGGCATTATTAGAGGGTGTTTGTATACAGGGACTTTTGGGTTTAGGGACTAAAAAGTCCATTTTAGTCCCATCTAAACCAAATAGAAGGGACATTCAGGGACTAAAAGTGGGCATTTGGGACTAAACAAAGAAGACCCTGAGGGAGAGTCTTTTGGGGACTTTTTCCAACAGTTGCCCCTGCCCTGCATCGCACCTTACCTTTGCTAGTTCATTACTAGGGGTAACATGGTCTTTTAGCATGTCATTTAACAACCTCTAGTCCGTGTTTAGTCCCTGTAACCAAACAGGTAGGGACTAGGGACTTTTCATTGGGACTAGAAAAAGTCCTAGCACTTTTTAACAAAACAGTGCCTTAGATTAACAACAGCTAAAAAGTTGTATGGGATAGTGGATGCACTAGCACCATGTCCATCTACCGATGTATAAAGGGCTGATGCACAGTCTGTTGCAACAAAGAAAAAACAACCAAGGAGAATATTTGTGTTGGTCCCATTTTTGTTATCTTTAGACACCTTTCCCTATGTGAGGGCAGCAAATCTAGTCATGCTCAAGCTCTACAACCTTGTCCCCCAAAACAGAAAGATCAGTTCATTACAGATGTGTGTACTTAGTTTGTCATTATTTTCCCTTTTCGACCAACGTAGGTGTTGGATGGCTAGTCTGTACTACTTTCCCCCCTTCCTTTCCTCTTTGAACCACGTCCTAGATTCATGCTATACAACTTTCCCCACTACTTTCCTATTTGATCCAACACCTAGATTCGAGTGAAGAAGTGGAAAAAGCTCATATGCAGCTAGAGCAATGCATGTGGAATAAGTAAACTATACCTTAAGTTTCTCGGGGTGTGGCTCAGTGGGCGGTCGGAGGCCGATCTGCCCACACTATGTATGGCAGCAAGGAAGAAGGGGTCGGAGGCCCTCTCGTGCTGCCGCAGGGTGAAAGAGAACGGCTGTGCCCGTAGTGGATGCCCTCCCTCGCGGACGGCGACATCGTTAAGCCTCCTTCCCTTCCCAACGGACGGATCCTGTCGGCTCTTTGACGAGCATTGAGGGGGGGGAGAGAGGCCAATGAAGTCTTATTTAGGTCTGGAGAGGGTGAGAGAGTGTGAAGAGAGCAACTACAAGTGTTGAGGCTCCATCGTGTATATATAGTGGGGAGAGAGTGTGAAGAGAGCAAACCCTAGAAAAGAAACGTTGAGGCTGCATCGTATATAGATGTAGTGGTTTCTTTTTCTCCCCATAAAAATTGTTTTAAATTGTGCACGAAATGGTACTCTTTATTTAACATAGTGAAGAAAAATACTAGGGGCAATGCTAGTACATGAAGAAAAATTGACGCTCGAAGGAGTTAACTCGCAACTAACAATGCACGCCTCCCGGTCACACTTACTAACTTTCATGTGTGGTACATGACCCTCCGAACTGAACAACAACTGAACCACACACGGTCAAAATATCAGAAAGGTGGGCTGCACGATCCTCCAATTTTAAATATTTTGGGCACTTGTATTCAACCTAAGTTAGTGTGCCACCATATATATTAAGGGTTACAGCAGGTGCTAAGAAACTAGTGCGTATTGAGAGTAATTTCCATGCCATTTATGTGTAGGGTCACTTGCAAACTGTGAAACTCAGGCAAATCTTTTGCCTCCGTTTAAGAAAAACAAGAAATTCAATTTTAATTATTTAGTTTGTACACTTTGCTCTCTTCCAATAATTTTGGGCACTTGTATTCGACCTAAGTCAGTGTGCCACCGTATCTCGTACTACTCCCTCTGTCTAGGTGCAAGTCACGTTAGAAGGTGCAGCAGGACCAAGGTGCAAGCAGATTGGAGGAGAAGGAGAAACTTGACAGGTCCATCCTCCAATCAAATCTCTGATTTCTGTCTCTAAACGCAACAATTAAGAGATGTCATTTTAGCTACCATGCAGGGCCACGTATTAACTCGCATGCAAGCCGAATTTGATTCCTTGACTGATCAACGCATAGTTGCGCTCCATGCATTGGGTTTCCGGGGGAGATAACACGGCAAAGTAAGTAACAATGCTCACTAGCAACGAGGCTAGGAGGGGATTGAGATGTGAAGTTAATGGATGATGCCTAAACATTTTGGGAATATCTGATTTTCGTAAGATGACTTAAGACCTAGACGGAGGGAGTACTACTCCTCAGTCCAGGTTTAATGGAATATTCGTCACCTCTTATCTTATTGTACGTACTCCATTTATCTCACTTCCTGTGGCTTCCCACTCGCACGATATTCCTATTATGTGAACCTGTGTGTGTGTGTGTGTGTGTGTTTTAACAGCGTGTGTGCGTTAGAGAGAGCAACACATCGACCTACTTATATAGAGAGATGGTGTGTAGTGTACAATTTAGCCGCGAGAGTCGGTGCATCCTCTCATTTCTAGGCGTCCAATCGGACAGCTGCCACGCCCGCTCTTATCCAGCCTGACCCACCCAAAGCCCCTCCATCGCCCACGCGCGCTTCCCGCCCGGAACGGTCAGCGCCGCTCCAGAGAATCGGTGCCGCATTCATGCCCGGGCACAGCGGACGCGACCTCTCACTGGCGCCTGCGTTGAAGGGAGAAGCGGATTCAAGAGTGATGGTTGCTTCATCCGTCCAACTTACTGTTGGGTCTATGTGACTTGACGGCTCATTGGTCATTATTACTGAGGTGGTACGACTTCTGGATGTACCATGTTTCAGCGAAAGGAGGTAGATTACAATTTGCTCCATTCTTACACTGGAGGAGTGCGAAAGCAGTGAAAACACGCAAGCTCAGTGTATAGATGGCCCACATCACACTATCACCATATTTTCTGCCGTGCGACACCTAACTCTTTACATAGCAGTATACTACGTACTGTAACTTCTCAGTGAGGTAAATTTGTACAATGCTATGAAACTTCCAACTTATGTTTCATGTATCTTGCGTCCAAGGTTGCCCCGTTGCAATATTTTATCAAATACAAATGAGACTAACATGCATGATGTTGCATCTCAATGATTGAAAGATCGTAGCTAATATGTACTCCCTCCGTTCCAAAATAAGTGTCTCAACTTTATGTAAACTTTAGTACAAAGTTGTACTACTACTAAAGCTAACACTTATTTTGGAACAAAGACAACTAAAGAAAAAAACGATCCATGCAGTCCCTAGACCTTGAACCCTAGACACTAATCACGATTTAATTTGCTAGCAACGTTGAACTTTTCGAAGAAATGAATTTTGCAACCCTTTGACCATCGGATCATTTTGTGCAGCTTCACTAAAATCAAAATGAGCATCCCTATGGCAAAGAAATTAAAGAAGCGTGATTAGAATAAGATTACTAGGACTAGTTGATGAGACATAAACTCATCACAAATACAGTAGAAGCCCGTAGAGGTACGAGCAGGGAAAAGAAGTAGAGAAATATCCACATGGAGTGATGTGGGCAGCTGGAGCAGTGGTGCAAGCTAGCTATAAAGGAAGTTGTACCTGAGGGATGTTGGGACGTAGCTCAACCTAGAGGAGGGCAGCGGGAGGTGGCAATTGCCCACGTCTCGGCAGTAAGCAAGGGACGAAGGCAACTGCATCGGCTTTGTGAGAGAGAACAGCGGGGACCCCTAATCGGGACATGCCGACAGTGGTTTTTTTGCCATCGGCGACGGCTACCGCATCTACACAAAGCATCCACCCCTTCCCCCGGTGGACGTGATCCGCCTAGATGTTAGAGATGTGGCCACAGTCGTTTTGTGCGATAGAGTGTGAAGAGAGCAACCCCAGCAAGCAACCGTTTAGGCTTGTCCTGGCTATGTATAGTGGAGTGGTTTCTTTTTCTCTCCATATGAACCTATTTATATTGCGTACGTGTCACTGAAGGAAAAAACTTTATTTATAAATGACGCGACACTGTTCATGCGTGCTTCCCGACCCTCCATTATTTATAAGTGAGTAACTATTACTAGATGCGCCAAATTATCACGTGGGCTGCATCATCATACGGAAATGAGCTGCACCATGTCATGTGTGTGGTTGGGGAAGATGCAAAAGACACAAAAGACGCAAAGAGTGCTACTAGTACTACGTGTGTGGGTGCGTTCACCTCTTCTCTTCGAGCATTGTTATTAAAAGTATAGCCCGCTACTCTACCATGCGGTTACTATATGGGAAAACAGTATAGGCAGTAATAATGACTAATAAGCCGTCAAATCACGAGTCCCACCTTTCTCTATGTTTGAGAGAGGAAGCATCCATCACTTCACTCCTCGTTGGATATCTATCCACTGCTACCTCCACAAATTAATAAAAATTCACTTCTACCTCCGTAACATGGTTAATAATATAGCCATGCGTGTCAATCCCCACGTAGAAATATCATTCACTGATACAATAGGGTTGGCTCTAAGGCTGGTGATTTTTTTACTTTATCTCTTTTTCTTTTTGTCTCATTTACTCATTTTACATAGGAGCACGTGTAGAGGATACTTATTCCTTACGATGGGACTTCTTCATGGGGCTTAAGACTAAGCAGCTCCAAATTATTCCCGCTGCCCACCACTCTGAATCGTGCCATCTATGATAGTACTCCCATTGCAAGAATGAGGTCCACTAGGTCTAGCATGTCCTGTAAGAAGAGACTGTCATGCAAAACATACATCTTGTTGCCTTCTTCCTCATACAGTATGTACCACTGGTACGTACTAGCTACTAGTACTACTACTACTCATTCTCCTATAAACTTTGTGCTTGCCATCTCAAATTAACCTTGTGCTTGGCTCTTCGCCTCTTCAGGAAGTCCAGCAATAATGGTACTACAGTATATCATTTTGGCTATCTGAGACCGAATGAATTGTTGCACGTCCACCACATGGGCGAGGGATGAGCGAGGGGCGAGGGGCGAGGGAGAGTGCGTACTTGTACGTCTGTTTTAATATGGCCTACATACGGAGTAAAACTTATGAATCTACACTCTAAGATACGTCTATATACATCAGTGTTTGGAGTATGTACTAGTAGTACATATTGAAATCTACTAGTAAAAGACATATATTTAAAACAATATGATAATCTCTCTAACCAAGGTAGGGACGAGGAGTAACAAAGGGAGTAGTAAAATTTTCTCCTCGTCCTGCGAGCCACTGCGCGCGTGGGCGAGGGAGCGGGCGTAGGCGTAGTAAGCTAGCTTCTCCTCGTCCTGCAACTCTGTGAGCCACCGCGCCCATGGGCGAGGGAGAAGGCATACTAAGGAAGCTTCTCCTTGTTCTGCAACTTGACGGGACACATCAAAAGTAATAAGTACAAAGCATCTCCAGTGTATAGAGCCTTGCCTCTAAGGTAGGCCCCACATGGTTTGCCTCTTTTTAACATAACGCATCAAGTTGCAATTTTTTTGTTAACCCATGGTACATGATCCTCCATCAAGTGGACAACCAGTACATGTGTCAAATTACCACGTGGGTGCCTATTCATACAAAAATGAGCTCCACCGTGTACCTGCGCGGGTGTGGTTGGGAAAGAGACGGGAGTATGTGTGCCGTGCATGCACCTCTTCTCTTCGTGCACGTCCCCCACCTATGTGGGTGTGTGTGAGAGAGATACAAACCTAGACAGATGGCGTGTGAATTCGTGAGTGTTTTCTGTTGGGGTGATTTCGTGAATGTTTTTGTGGGAATATGTGTTGATGATATCTCAAACAAAAAGTTGACACATGCAATGTGTGTGAAATAGAGGCATGTCTATATCATATATAGAGGGGGCGATCCACGAGAGAGAGGGAGGGGTCATAGATATCAATAGAGTCAAAGAGAGGATCAAGTGGGTGGGTGCGAGATCGATGAAGAGAGCCATCGAAATTGTGTGTGTGCAAGTCAAAGATATAGGGTGACAGACCTACCGGAACGTCAGAGGGCACAGGGCTAGTTTGTGTGTGGCAGGGAGACATGACTAGAGCGCTCGATGTATCAGTGTGTGTGGGGGGAGAGGGGGGAGGCAGAGACCTAACTAGATAGGTAGGTCGACTTGTATATGTGTTGAGAAGGAGAGACCCAGCTATGTCTTAAGGGAGATCAGTCGACATGCATACATAAGTGAAGGACAAGAAATAGGTTTAGGGGAGAGAGAGAGAGAGAGAGAGATAGAGTTCTGGATGGGTGGTGGAGTTGCTTCTCGAAGATGGTGGGAGAGGCCTACTAGACAAACTGAGGGTAGAACTCCAATATTATCAATAAGAGTGGGGATGTGTTTCTATGTGTGCGTGTGCGTGATAGATGTGTCAGGACGCATGCATGGATGATGAAGGGGGACCATGTGTTTGGTAAATAGACCTAACTAGATCGGTAGATCAATTGTTGTGTGCCGGAGGAAGGGAGAGACATAACTAATGAGGTAGATCGATCACCGCATGGGGAAAACGAGTTATAACAACCTAGCTAGCTATATGTATAGCGGGATATCATTCGGTGTACATCCATTTGTTAGAGGCAAATAAGGCCCAGCGAGACAGATAGACAGAGAATGGAGCTAGGAGGTGGTGCAAGAGGCCTACTCACTAAATAGGGGGAGGAGTGTGCGATTGTGAGATCAATGAAAAGAGGGGTGAGAGCTTACACGTGTTCAGGAATGTATGAGAGACACGAGGCATGGACACAGAAAGGAGGAGATGGAAGGTGCGTGTGTATGTGGTAGGCAGACATCACTGGAGAGGTTTATCGATCTGTGTGTGTCGGAAAGGAGTTGTGGAGACCGTGGGAGAACGACCTAAAGAAAAAAATGAATGTGTTTCGGTGTCAAAACCGGCGGATCTCGGGTAGGGGGTCCCGAACTGTGCGTCTAAGGTCGATGGTAACAGGAAACGGGGAACATGATGTTTACCCAGGTTCAGGTCCTCTCTATGGAGGTAATACCCTACTTCCTGCTTGATTGATCTTGATGAATACCCTACTTCCTGCTTAGGAGGAGGCATTCGATATTCCTTGCTTTTATAAAGGGACTAAGACCCGTTTTGCTTCTTTACACCAACCCTTTCCTGAACCTCTCCAACCTCGAGCTCTAGCACCCAAGGTTCAATTTAATTGCTTCGAGCTTCCCAGTCATGTCCAGACCCAGCCCTCAAGGTTGGTGGGTGGCTTCCTCTGTCATAGAGGAAGATATCGCGAAGCTCTGGGCAGCAAGATACCTGACCGTGGAAGTCCCCCACAGGCTTCCTGCTCAAGGGCAGGTTATTCCTACTCCCAGATCTAGCGAGAGGGTCATATTCATCTCCCACTTCCTCCGAGGGCTAGGATTCGCTCTCCACCCCTTTGTTTGAGGGCTCGTGTTCTATTACGGGCTAGATTTTCACAATCTAACTCTAGACTCCTTTATTCACATATCGGCGTTCATTATCATGTGCGAGGCCTTCCTCCGTATTCCCCCACACTTCGTCTTGTGTCTCAAGACCTTTAATGTGAAGCCGAAGGTAGTTGATGGGAAACAAGCGGAGTGCAGTGGTGCTACAGTGAGCGAACTCATCAACGCTCCTTGGCTAAAAGGATACTTCACAGAATCTTCTGACTTATGGCAGTGGGAGTGGTTTTACATCATTGAACCCTGTGGTACCAAGTGGGCAACTACACCTGCATTCTAATATGGCCCTCCAATTCAGCTTGCATCATGGGTCGATAAGGGGTTGGACTGGGGATCAATCGACGAAGTGCATACTCTACAGAGCCGCATCCGGAGTCTCCTTGAGAAGAACACCGAACTCATCGACGTGGTTCAAGTAATGTTAGTCCGTCGGGTCCTCCCGTGCCAACGACGACCCCTCCGTGTGTGGGAGTTCAATCCAGAAGGACCACAAACCCTTCGACACTTCTTAGGAGCGACGCACAGGGGAATGTGGAAGTTATTTTTTGGGACACGAAAACACTGGCCGGACACCACCGAGGACATCGGCCTCGACTGCAACCACCCATATCCTCAGGAAGCACTTGACTCTTGAACATAGCTTAGTTAAATATCCCGTGACAAGATACTGAGAAAACCATCTTCTGCTAGGGCTGGATAAAGAAGGCGGAGCGAATTAGGTGTTCGGCCCCTTTTCCCGAAGACTCAGCTAGTCCTGTGCTAACAAGGATGTTGGCCCCAGCGCCATACCAGGTGTCGGTGAAAGAGGACAATGAGGAGAGCAGGAAGGCCAAAGGCAGCCTCCATTCCGAAGGTACACCAAACACCGTGTCCGGGGAGATTAAGGCTCCCTCTTCCGAAGAAAAAATAGAAGGAGAGGCTGACACCATTTCTCCCCATGGTAAGAAAAGGGCCGCCTCCGAAGCTTGGGAGGTGAAGGCTCCTAAGCGAGGTAAGACGCCCCTGTCAGGCGGTTCGGGCTCGGAAGGCGACGTTGTCGCACAGTTCCTCCGTACGGACAAGCCTTTAGCCGAATCGTAAGTGAACAAGGTGTTTTAAGCATACCCTGTTCCTTTTCTTGTTACAAGGGTAACATCTAGAATATATGTTTTGCAGTCCGGCGCATAGTCTTCCTCAACAATCCTCTTCCTCGGGGGATCTTCTTCCGGAGATGATGGAAAGCAAGACGCCTCCACAAGCTTCCTCGCCCAATAGGGCGGATGACTTCGAGGTGTCGTCCCAGAGGATCTCTCCCGATCAACAGAGGATAACAAAGACAACGCCCCAAGGTGAGACCTCGGCCGCCCAGGGTCCGAGATGTGCAATCCTTATGGGGACCAACAATAAAGTCCCCAGATTATCTGGTTTATAGCCAGAGACGACTCTAGGGTCGAGCAAGCATATCCTTTCAAAGGGAGTCCATACTCCCACAGCTGTTTCCAGGAATCCGGAGGCGCCGGATACATTGATGGACATGTTGCGATATTCATCCGTCTTAGAGGAACATCATACCTTGATGGGTACGGTGGTTGAGAGGATTCTGTCCACAAAAAGCGGATTGAGTGAAGCTTTCATGTGCCTGCTAAGAGGCTTCGAGGTATGTAATGTTATATTTTCGATTGTGCTCTACACGAAAAATGCACCTGTGTATAGATAGTAGTCCCTGAGACTCTGGTTTGCATCCAAAGGGAGGCAATCAGAGGATCGAAAAACATTTGCCCGGGAAATAATCTAATTAATTGGAACACAAGCTGTTAACTCCATGATGACTGCCCACGCTACAGAGGATGCAGGTATGAGGCAAAAACTTGATGTGGCGGATGACGCCATCACGCTTATTAACAGGCGACTCGATGAGGCGCAAGGTATGTTTTTGGGTGGTCAGTGTATGTATGTATAATAACATGAGCACAAAGCTAGAATTATATTCTAAGACATGCGTATCTTCAGATAGTGCTGCCACGGTGGAGACCCTTCGGGCTGAACTTGCCCGAGCCAAGGAGCAAGCCCGGATGAGTAATGTGGCTGCCAAAAAGGCAACTGATGAGTTAAAAGCCGGACAGGCTGCTCAGCGCCAATGTGAGGAGAGAATGTCTACTATAGCGCGCGAGCTAAAGGAAGCCACTATCCGGTGCTAATTCCTCAAGAGGGATAACAAAGCCAAAGTGGTCGATCTCGACAAGGCCTTACAAGAGGCGAGAGAAGCATGATCTGAGTCTAGAGTGGCTCGGGAAGAGATTCGGCAAGCTAGGGAGATAGCGGCCGGTAAGCCTTTCTTATTACAGACTAAATTCGGCGATCCTAAGTATTCCCCGCTTAATAAAATGTGGAGCTCTGTAGACGCATTCTTGGAATTGCCGAAGAGCGCCTTTGATGCGGCGCAGTTTTATGAAGCGCAAGAAGGGTATGCAATGGAGAAGCTTTTCTGGTCACAATTCGGCACGCCAAAGCGCCCGCTGTTGCTGAACGAATAGATGGCCCAGTGGGCTGAGCTCCACAAGATATCCGGTTCTGCCATGAAGGACATCGTGGTCCGGCTGTGGCCGACTGAGCCAATTCCGAATAGTTATTTCGGTTTGGTGCATCGACTTGTTGATGCGATGCCGCGTATCGAGGCAGTTAAGCAGTCAACGTGGATTGAAGGTGCACGAATGGCCTTTGCCCACGTCAAGACATACTGGATGAAGATGAAGGCCACCGATATTGCAGCGAAAAGTCCACCCAAGGGCAAGGAGCATCACACGGCAGAGCATTATTTCTAGGGTGTCTTAGAGGGTGCCCTCTTGATAGAGGGTTAGTGCTCGAAAGATATCATATTCGAGTGAAATGTATTGAAATTGTAAAAACAATATTTTGATATTTTTAAGGCTATGCTTAACAGTTTTGGCTCCTCCTGTGCAGCCGTTTTTGTATAATATGGAAGTTTTCTAGTCGTCGGCTTCAGTCCCCTAGCATAAAATACGGGGGTGTTCGGAAAAGCACTTGATCACTCTTGACCCAACGTCTTGGTCCGTGAAGGAGGTGTCAATGCGGCGAACTAGGCAATTGTACTATAGGGCTTTAACACTTTCACTTAGCCATAGGAGTTCGACAGTGGGTCTACGATATAGCCCCTGGTATGTATGTAGTTATTCTAATACGGTGCGTTACATGAGTGACCTTAAGAACGGCCCTTCGTGTAATACGAAAGGAATCGCGAAAGATTCTAGTAAGTCATCGAGTGGTTGACCAGCTCTGGCCGCATCAAGACAGTCAGTTTTTGGCTTTTTCTACTGAGGTGCTCATCCAGATAAACCAGGACACAATCGCAGTAGTTCTCCCTTTACTACCCTAGCCGATATAGCGGAACGTAAGGTAGTAAGCACAGGAGTCGGACAACCCAACTATTGACCAAAGACATGATTCATACTGGTGCATATAAGGCCAAACTCGTGATGCTGAAGTGTGCTATAAAGTTGTTCGGACTTTGTCATCAACTCATTTATTCCCATATCGAGCCCCTGCAAATCTGTGCCAAGGTGCGAGTGTGAAACAACCGGAAAAAATTCAGCTCTTTAGAAAAAGCGAATACTGGATACACATTATGTTCACTAGAACCTGATTGATATGTCAATTGCCATTTTACAAATAATAACACCACGACCCAGGCTATTTTACATGCCGGTGGTTGAAGGCTGAGGGAGAAGGCACTTTACAGGCTCGAAATAGAGAGTGTGGTCTATACAAAATTATTTGGACCTCCTGTCGCACGTCTGCGCCGGAAAGGATTCTTTAACAGGAATAACCTTGAGGTAAGTGTATGAAGCCGAACTCCAAAAGAGTCCGTGAGATGATCAGTGTTTGAGCCACCTGTGATAAAAGATAAAAAGTGGTTAGAAAAGAAAAGGAGGAAATGGGAGTGCTTGTAGGCTTGTCCGTATTGTGCCTCTGATGATGACCATGGTATTTTAAGTACATAATTATGCATGTGTGGTATAAACTTCACATGTGTGTGAGGCGAACGACGGAGGCCGAACTGCTAATCAAGCTCTGAGATTGATCGGTTAATAGAGACCGGCGGCTTCATGAGTCCGCTTTGTACTTCGACTGTAATAGTCGTAGTATGGTCCTCTTTACGGAGGGAGTGTTCCGTGTTTCCACTTATTTTTATGACGCCGCGTGGACCGGGCATTTTAAGTTTTGCACGGGTGTAGAGTGGGATCGCATTAAAAACACCAAAAGAGGTATGCCCTAGAAGTGCATGGTAGCTACTGTGGAACATGGTGATATCTAAGGTCAAGCCCTCGCTTCGGAAGTTGTTCGGCGAACCGAAAACGACTTCCGGTGTGATGGAGCCCGTGCAGTGAGCTTCTACGCGGGGTACTGCTCCCTTGAGGATAGTTGTGGTGGGCTTGATTCTTAAAGGATCAATGCTTATTTTGCGGACAGTGTCTTGGTAGAGTAGATTAAGGCTACTGCCGCCGTCCATAAGGACTTTCGTGAGATGGAACCCATCGTTAATTGGATCGATGATCAGAGCTGCCAAACCTTACGGATGGATATGACTAAATTTTGGGGTGACCAGCTCTATGGCGTATGCGTAATGTGGTGCGCGCATGCACTCCCCTATAGGGGTGTGCATCACGTATACCATGTTTACGATTTTCACTTCGGGGGGAAATTGCTTCTGAACCCCGGTATTCGGTTGGCAAGTCTCTTCATCATCGCTGTCACTGGGCGGCCCCTTCCCCTTGTGTTCGGCATTAAGCTTGTCGGCCTGTCTGAAGACCCAACAACTTCTGTTAGTGTGAGTAGCTAGCTTATCGGGGGTGCCATGAATCTAGAAGGGCCAATCCAGTATCTTGTCTAGATTGGATGGTCCATCTCTATTTGCCTTGAATGGCTTTTTCCGTTGACTGGGTTTGGAGCCGCTGAATCCGGTGTTGACCGCTGTGTCTTGCGTTATTTTGTTATTATTGCGACTCTTGTGTTTATTGTGTCATGGCTTGCCGTTGCCGTCTCGGACTTCGGAAGTGTCCGGATCGCTGGCGCTGTTTCTTCTACGAGCGAGCCAGTTGTCTTCTCCCGTGCAAAAGTGGGTCATTATAGCGGTAAGGGCTGCCATGGATTTTGGTTTTTCTTGACAGAGGTGGCGAGCGAGCCACTCATCCCAGACGTTGTGTTTGAAGGTCGTGAGGGCTTCGGTGTCCGGACAATCGACAATTTGGTTCTTTTTAATTAAGAACCTAGTCCAGAGCTTCCTGGCTGACTCTCCGGGCTGCTGGATGATGTGACTTAAGTCATCGGCATCTGGAGGCCGGACATATGTACCTTGGAAGTTATTGCGAAAGGCGTCTTCCAGGTCTTCCCAGCTGCCAACGGAGTTCTCTAGAAGGCTGTTTAGCCAGTGCCGCACTGGTCCTTTTAGGTTTAGTGGGAGGTATTTGATGGCGTGGAGATCATCACCGCGGCCCATGTGGATATGGAGAAGAAAGTCCTCAATCCATACCGCCAGATCTGTTGTTCCATCGTATGATTCGATATTCATGGGTTTAAACCCTTTTGGGAATTCGTGCTCAATTACTTCGTTAGTGAAGCAAAGTGGGTGTGCGGCGCCTCTATATCGGGCGACGTCGTGACATAGGTCGAATGGAGTCCATCTGCGGTTCTCGGCCCAGGCGTGATTATGATTGTTGCGTCCAGCTAGGTAGCCATTGTCGCGTGTCAGTGCATGTCCCCGTGATCCATAGATCGATCTGTTCTGACCTGCTCTACTGTCCATGTCCTGCCGCACGTCATATGTATGTCCCCGAGCTGTTTTATCTCTGCCTTTATGGTGTGGTAGAGCGGGCTGGTGTTCGGCTTGTGTTGCCGCTTGGTCCTGACCACGTGGTGGTCAGTCAGCCGTATTGCGCGGTGATGGTATGGGCTTCAGCGTCTTGTTATCGAACTGAGGTAGCAATTTGCACTTCGGATAACTTTTGGTTGAGCGCTTGAGGCCATATTCATCGGTTGTCAGGACGTTAGTCCACCTGTCATTGAGCAGATCCTAATCAGCTTGAAGCTGCTGCTGCCTCTTTTTTAGGCTTCTCGCAGTGGCGATTAGCCGGCGCTTAAAGCGTTCCTGCTCGAGAGGTTCCTCGAGTACGATGAAGTCTTCATCGCCGAGGCTCACCTCATCCTCGGAGAGTGGCAGATAATTGTTGTCCTCGAGTCTTTGTTTATGGCATGTTCATCAGGGCTAACTTTCCCATCTTCCCGATCATCCTGTTCGGCGGTTTGGTCATCGGGGGCTTCTCCGTCTTCGGCACCGTCCAGAGTGTTATCTTCGCCTGTGCTGGTATTGCTATTTTTTTGTGGCGTGATTTAGAGCGGCACCGCTGATGTCAGTGTTTTGGTTGTATCTTGGGAGATTCATTCTCGACTGGATCTTCCTCATTATTGCCATTGTTCTCTTTAGGTGTGTCTACCATGTACACATCGTACGAAGAAGTGGCCATCCCATGCCCGGTAAATGGCGAGTTTTGGCCTTGATCCTCTTCAACATCGTCGTCTATTCCATCGATATCTTCGGATTCGTGATCAAGCGTGCCAGTTAAGTCTTCGACAGTGGCTATGAAGTGGGCGGCGGGTGGGAAGCAAAATTCCCCATCATCAGCCTCCAGTTCAAA
Source organism: Triticum aestivum (assembly GCF_018294505.1). Classification (NCBI taxonomy): domain Eukaryota; kingdom Viridiplantae; phylum Streptophyta; class Magnoliopsida; order Poales; family Poaceae; genus Triticum; species Triticum aestivum. The sequence goes on from NC_057798.1 coordinate 248,881,851, forward strand.
CAGGATGTAATTCGGCTGTGAGTCCCCCGCTAAGGATAGTGTTTTTAATGAGTTTAGCACATCGCCTCAAGGCGAGTACCGGAAGATGTCCGCGGAGCTGAACTCGACAATCAATGCCTGATCACGCTTGACGTGCGCGAACGCAAATGGTTTAGAACCTGTAGTCGGATACGAGTCCGAGGTTCCGGTGACACAGATCCCACTCGAGGTTGGGTCTGTGTACGACTCCGACCCTGCTGAGTCTGCGGCTTCCATGGAGGGGTTGATCCTCCCGCCTTGGATGGTGTGATCTGCTCCCTGTCTAGGGCCAGAGCAGTTTTAGGTCATGTTCATCGCGGTGACAGGGAGCGGCCGCCGTGGTCTCGAATCCGTCGAAGATCAAGTCTCTACGGATATCCACGATGTATTTCAAGCTTCCAAATCTGACCTGGTGGCCAGGGGCGTAGCTGTCGATCTGATCTAGATGGCCAACCGAGTTGGCCCGCAGTGTCAAGCCACCGAATACGAAGATCTGTCCGGGGAGGAAGACTTCTCCCTGGACAACATTGCTGTAGGCGACTGACGGGTCCATCGAACCTCCTGGCGACGACACAGCAGAACTCTCAATGAAAGCACCAATGTCGGTGTCAAAACCGGTGGATCTCGGGTAGGGGGTCCCGAACTGTGCGTCTAAGGTCGATGGTAACAGGAGACGGGGGACACGATGTTTACCCAGGTTTGGGCCCTCTCTATGGAGGTAATACCCTACTTCCTGCTTAATTGATCTTGATGAATATGAGTATTATAAGAGTTGATCTACCTCAAGATCGTAATGGCTAAACCCTAAAAGTCTAGCTTGTATGACTTATGATTATGATCGCCTCTATGGACTAAGCCCTCCGGTTGATATAGACACCACAGGGGACTAGGGTTATACAAAGTCGGTTAGAGAGAAAGGAATCTTCATATCAGGGCACCAAGCTTGCCTTCCACGCCAAGGAGAGTCCCATCCGGACACGGGAGAGAGTCTTCGGTCTTGTATCTTCACAGCCCATCAGTCCGCCCACGTACCATAGTCCGGACGCCGGAGGACCCCTTAATCCAGGACTCCCTCAATGTGAATGAGAGAAAGTTGAGGGAGGGGAGGGTAAGGAGGGCGTGTGCATGCACGAGAGAAAGTTAGTGCTAGCTACAAAGGTTAGAGGATGTTGTGGGTGTAAGAGACTAACAAAGATCATAATTCTATATGAAAGTGGATTCATATATTTGAATAGGAGATCATAGTGTTATAAACATATGCATGCATGAATCTAGCGGTGATACGCCTGGTGTGGTTTTGGACATGTTATACCATAATGTGATAATCTGTGCCATTTGCAACTCACAGCTAAATATCGAACAATCTAAACCATACTATACATCGAACAATCTCACATTTTATTTGAATTTGTGATAATGCGTGGCGTTTGCAACTCACAACTAAATATCGAACAATCTAAACCATACTATATATCAAACAATCTCACATTTTATTTGAATTTGTGATAATGTGTTGCGTTTAAAACTCACATCTAAACACTTGTAGGCATAGGGGATGGGGCACCATACATTATGTGATAAACACATTATACATATGAGACATGGTTTAGATTATGAAGATCTAGCTAGAGCTCGAAATGTACTGTGATTTGAAACAAACATAAAGTGGATTCAAAAATCGAGTTCGAGGTCATATAGTACACATAGTTCATATCTACTCGACGGTAATCATGTGGTGTGTTGTGAAGATAATATACAAGCAATGGTTTAACTTGACAATAATGATGATTGTAGATCATATTAAAATAGGAGAAACAAATTCAAATGCTTTAACTTGACAACAATCATGATTGTAGATCTTCTTCAAATAAAGAAAGGAATTCAATTTTTGTTCGTATTGAAGCGATAGTATATATGTTTGGAATGCACTAAAACATTCATTTGAGTAGCAGGTTGCATGCATTATACACGTAGCGAAATATTTTATTGAACATAACATAAATTCAAAGTTTTGAATGGTATTTGTAGTGCAATTGATTTGGTACAGTAAACGGGACTAAACTCTCTTGTGTGGTGCGAGTTGATTTATTTTTGTTTTTTTGTCGAGGGAAGTGCGAATTGATTTGGTACAGTACACGTTAGGCTTGTCCGGAAATTTCAACCCGCGCCTTGTTACCTTGAAATATTTAAGATATATCTTTCTCTCGTTGTGCTCCAAAAACTCCCTCCATCTCAACCCGCGCGTTGCTATCCCAAAATGACAACGCGCGCGAAAACTCCCACCTCCTGCGAAATCCCAACACACAAAATGCCCGTGATACCCCTGAACTGAAAGAACCGCCTAGCTCAAATCAGTGCGGGAACTTTCGTAACTTACCCCACAGTTTTGGACAAGCGCGTCCCTAAGCCATGGTTCCCCCCTCCCATCCCATGCCCCACCCATTCATACACCGAGGCCGCGAAAACCCGTGAATCCCTACACCCTCCTTCGTCTGCCACCCAGCCGGAGCCTCTTCCTCGACAACGTCGTCCACAGCAACACCTCGACATCCCTCATCCACCGCACCGGATGAGGATCTGTCGTTGATCTCTTCATCCCACCGGTTTAGCCACCCCGTCATCCACCTCCAAGGAGCTGGCCCGATGTTCCCCTCATCTTTCGTGCCACCTCCGTTCCCACACCGCCGTCTTCACCTACACCATTGGACGAGCATCATCATCATCGATTACTCGGATGAAGCTGAGGCCTAATTGGCGCCACCAAAGAGGTTCTACACTAATCACCACATTTTCATCTTGATTTGATCTCGCGGCGTTGCTGGTGCTCGATCCTGATCCGACATGGCGTGGCTCCATCCACAGTGGCGCCGCCGACCACTTCCTCCATGGTGTCGCTCCCTCGGCGGCGACGTCCACGTCTGGAGGAGCTGCTACTCCTTTGGCTCTCGCTCGCGCTACTGCTCTGCTCTTGCTCTCGGTCCCCTGCCTGGTCAACTCTTGCTCTTGCTCTTGCTCTTGCTCGCGCTGTTTCTCTCGCTCTTGCTCTTGCTTGCACTGCTGCTCTACTCTTGCGCGTGCTGCTGCTACACGAGCAGCAGATCCTGCTCTCCCTCGGGCCCCTGCAGCTGCTACCCGAGATGCTGCTACATGACCAGCTGCCCTGACTCTCGCATGCGCTACCGCTGCTACTGCTTTTTTGCTACTTGTGCATTCCGTTTCGACAGTAAAATTCACTTTCGACAGCAAAATTTAGTTTCGACAGTTAAATTTAGTTTCGACAGTTAAATTCAATTTCGACAGTTAAGTTCAGAGATGAGCGGCTGAAGTATTTTACATCTAGCACTTTGTGGTTATGTATTTTACGTCATCAATTGGAGATGCTATTAGAATTCCACTCAGGTTAACGTTGTCTCTCTTCTCCTGCTTCAATGATGAAACCCTCCATCACAGCAGAGCAGTACCCCGGGCTCCATCTCCAGATGCCTAAGATCTTCTTACCCTCCTCCGACAGCCAAATCAGTCGGAGCATCCTCGCCGACCAACCCAACCACGCTTAGATCGACATGGCTTCGCCAAAGAGGTTGTACACTTGTTGCATCTCTATGTTACTCTACATGTTATATATATTGTCCACTGAGCACATGTACTAATGGGAAATATGATTAGTTTCTCCTACTATATGACAAGCAGTGAGGTACTAGGCAACTTAGCTATCTGTGATGGACTCTCTTGAATGCCATCATTATTTATCTCTGCTTGTTTGAGCTGTGCATTTGTAGATGGGCCTGGGAGTTGAGCTAGTAGGGTAGTGGACTGGGTCCAAAGTAGTAGAAGTAGCACAAAAACATTTTTTGAGTGTAGGCTTTTCCCTGCTCAAGCCTGCCAACTAGAATTGCCAGTTCTTGAAAGTAAAAGTGAAGGGGAATGCATAGGAATTAGATAGTTTCCTATGGTACTACTATTCATGCATTTGATTCAAAGGAATGGAGCAAAGGAAAACTGTAGGATTTGTTCCTTTAGTGTCTCCTTTAAAGAAAACCATAGGAATTTTAATATCCACTTGTCCTCCTTTTCAAATTCCTATTCAGGAAGCACAAGGCTAAGAGATAGTAGCATAATAGAATTATAACCGTACATTTTCTTGTGGTTTGACTTAATCTCACCATGCTTCTTTGCGCCCTGTGATCTTCTAATTCTTGTGAACCAAACACCCAGATTGGCAGAAATCCTGTGATTTTAAATTCTCTGGTTTGCACGTGCATTCCTATCCTATTCCTGTGTATTTCCTATCCCTACGTTGTTAGAATCCTCCAATTCAAATGAGCCCTTACAGAATTACTTCTCTTACAGATTGTTGTCAAAGAAAACCTTGTGTGGTTTGTCCTGCTCCTGCCTCGCCATTGTCCACCCCAGCTCAGCTGCTCCAATGACGAAAGGGTCCACCACAGTAGGGATCCGCCCTCCAGACTGTCTTTCACCGCCTCAGATCTTCTTCCCCGCTATCGGCAGCCATGGCAACTGCATTACCATCATCAACCGAGCAGATAACCTGAGGACTACACGGGTCCACAAGAGTGGTCGCACTCTTTTGTTTCTTCTTATGTTATGCATATGTTACTTTATCGTCATGTTCACCAATTAGACTCCGAGTCAGCTCCAAACTAATGCTCAAACTTGAGTTTTTAAATGGTTGTGGGGTACATATCGGGGCCGTAATCAATAGTATATGTCTACTATCTGGTTAATCTCTGGTGTCTACTATGATTTTCTTGTTGGGTGTGAAACAAATAGTAAAGAAGGCATTATCTGTATTTGTTAACTAGGGCCATTATCTACCTGCTATCATTGGTTTTGGGTCTATCCACAGGTTGCTGCCATCACTCTGGATTTCTGCATGCACTCCTTACATAATCTCACTATGTTTTATTCCTATGCATGTCAGTTACTGTACACAATGGAACTGAATATGTAGAACAAAAGAGACGAGCCTTGTGTGGCAATAAAATTTCATGCAGACATCGCTCCATGGTGGGTGCAAAGGCAGCTCCCCTCCACCCATTTCGGATTGTAATCAAGAGGAAGATAACTGTTCTGAGGTTGATTTAGAAGGAGAAGACCACTCCTATTTACCCCCTGAGGTCTTCCCTCTAACTTGGCATGCTGATATTGGTAATATCATGCTTATGGTGCCTTGCATTGCTTAGTTTATACATCAAATATATGTGAATTATGTTTAGACATGATTTGTGTTAACGACATCTGTTTAGTTTCTTTATCGTATATGTGAATTATGAAATGCCATCTTGTTTAGCTAGGCATCATATATGTGAATTTTGCAATGCCATCCTGGTTAGCCAGTCATCTTATATGTGAATTATCTCATGACATCCTTTTTTTATTACATATTACATTTTTCAACAATGTTAGTACATTCAACTACTCTTCGTGTGCATCAGCCATTAGACACGGTGATGGAAAATTTTGGAGTGAAAACAAGGTCTTCAGAGAAGACTATGCTATCTGACAAAGCGCATATCTCGCTTGTTACAGATAGCTCCTCAGAGGAGGATTCAGAGACAGGTGACCAGTCCTATTCCCCCCCCCCCCGAGGCGTATGCTCTAACTTGGCACGGTTATGTTGCTCATTCATGCATATGGTGCCTGGCATTGCTATGTCATTTGTTGAGTTTAGTCATGCTTTGTGTGAATGCCACATTTTTAGTGTCTAATTACCATATATGTGAATCATGCAATGCCATCTTGTTGCAAGACATTATATTTGTGAATTATGCAATGCTATCTTGTTGCAAGACATTATATATGTGAATTATGCAATACCATCATGTTTAGCCAATCATCATATATGTGAATTATATCATGCTATCCTTTTTTGTATTACGTGTTCCATTTGTCGACAATGTTTGTATATTCAACTACTCTTCATGTGCATCAACCATTTGAAGCGGTGATGGAAGTATCTGGAGTGAAAACAAGGTATTCAGAGCAGAGAATGCTACCTGCTGAAGCAGAAATCTTGCTGGTTACAGATAGCTCCTCAGAGGAGGATTTAGAGACAGATGACCAGTCCTATTTCCCCCCTGAGGTCTATGCTCAAACTTGGCAGGGTTATATTACTCATGTCATGCATGTTGTCTTGCATTGCTTTGTTTTTACATCATATATGCGATTGCCATCTGCTTACTTGCTTAGTATATAAATCATATATTTGAATTATATCATTCCATCATGTTTACATAGACAGCATCTATCTAAATTATGGCATGCCAACCCATTTAATAAAGACATCATAAAGTTATATCATCTCATCCTGTTTAGTGTTTCCAGTCATCATATTTTGAATTATGTCATTCTATCTGTGAATTATATCATGCTATCATGTTTCCATAGGCGGCATGCATGTGATTTATGGCATGCCAACCTATTTAATAAATACATTATATAGTTATATCATGTCATCCTGTTTACATAGTCAGCATATTTTGAACTATGTCGTTCCATCCTTTTAAGTTAGCCATCATATATGTGAAATTGTGTCATGCTATCCTGTTTAGTTAGCCATCATATATGCAAAATTGTGTCATGCTATCATGTTTGGTTAGACAACATAAATGTGAATTATTTCATGCTCTCTTTTATTCCCCACTATCAATTGCACATATCTATCATACAATGTCTATACATTCAATTACTTTTCTTGTTTATCAGCCATTTGAATTGGAGAGGGTGATGGCAGTATCTAAGGGAGTAACAACATGGTCTTCAGAAAAGATAGTGCTACCAATCGATGCAGATAGAACCACTATTATACTTTCCCAAGAACTAGCCCAACCACACATAACCCAGACTCTCGCAGATTGTACCCCTACCCAGTTGGACAGAGAACCAGCTACACCCCTTCTGACCCCAACCCCGGCAGATAGTAACCCAGTTCCAGTTGACACAGCATTGTCTCCACCACAGAGCACCCAAACACGAGAAGTTAGTAAGGGAACTATAGTGCCCAAAGCATGAGGACCACCACTCCGAATCCCAACTAAACGCTTAAAGCACAAGAAGAATTGTTCTCACATCAGGTTCTGTAGCTATGGTTCATTCTCCTTTGCTCTTGCATCACTGTATTTACTCATACCAACTATTTTCAAATTTGAAGGATGGAATTGAAACTCAAATGGCGCAACAGGTATGTTTTAAACCTTCTTCTTTAACTAGTTTTTTGTTGTAACTTGATCTATGTTGATTTCAGTTTCAATTGAATAAACATTTTGTTCTCATGTCATGCACATTACAAGTGTTGTTATTGCTCTATAGTTTCCCACACATATATTTTGTCTATTCTACTTTCTCTTAAACATATATTATTTGAACTGTGTCTCTATCTTGATTTGGCAACAAAAACTAGAATGATATAGACCATACAGTGACCATGGTACATAGATATATGTTTGTTTCATGTTGTTATCCTGTCCACTTTACTACTGAACTATACCAAAATGAGTTTCATATACAACATGGTAAACTTGTGATGTGTCTCCTTGTTTCTGTTTTAGAATGCAGACAAAATATTGGAGAAGAGTAGCCCGTTATGCAATGGTAAAGGAAGTAATGCAAATAAGGATCAAGATAGAAAGACATCCCTGTTGGTCTCCAAGAAAGCTAATAAAAACTATCTTGGCGACATTGAGACAACCCAAAAGTCCTGTCTTGATGTAGTGTTCGAGTTACTGGCCAATACTGCTGGCACAAGCTCTTCGAACTCGCTACCTGAATCAGTTCGTCTTCTTGAGTCTCAACATCAAGCTCAAAGACATCGATCAGTTGTGCTGCGACAGGAAGCCAAAGGACTGAGGAAATCCCTGCAGAATTCAAACGCCTACTTTCTGGTGCAACAGCAAGCGCTGGAGGATTTAAGCGCCAAACAAGAGAAAGTTAATAAGCTTGCTAACCATCTTGCCTCCATTATCGGTACCCCGGATATTGTTTCTTGAGCTCTTATTAAGTGGTTTCAGTCCTGAACATGTTTTGTTGCCGCATTTACTTACAGTGGTCGCCAACTTTGACAACCACTATATGTGATAGGCTGCTTTGTTCCCTATATTTGCACTGGTGGCAAACTTTGATGCCCAGTGGATGTAATATGTGTAATAGCCGTGATAGCCTAGCGTAAGTTGTTTGCCTATTTATTTCCTTGTTGTCTTGTTTATTAGTTTGCTTGTAGTCAGTGCAGTTCTTTTTTGGCGGTTTGCTAGTGGCCGCAATAACCTATTTTATAAAACTAGGCCATAATAACCATTGGCTACATATTTACTATAGTGACCATGGGCCTCCTACGCGCCATAGAAACAATGGACCTTCTACGGGCAATAGAAACAATGGGCCTTCTACGGGCCATAGAAACAACGGACCTTCTACAGGTCGTAGCATCAATGGGCCTTCTACGAGCCGTATGATCGATCGGCTAAACATGGGCTAATAACAGACCACATTATGGGTCGTAAATGGGCTAGAGTTGGAATCATATGTTCATGGGCCGACCATAACGGGTCGTCGTTAATCGGTTGTATTTGGTGATGCTATGAAAACGGCTGAGGGAGTCCTGGATTAAGGGGTCCTCAGACAGCCGGACTATATACTTCGGCCGGACTGTTGGACTATGAAGATACAAGATTGAAGACTTCGTCCCGTGTCCGGATGGGACTCTCCTTTGCGTGGAAGGCAAGCTTGGCAATTCGGATATGTAGATCTCCTTCTTTGTAACCGACTCTGTGTAACCCTAGCCCCCTCCGATCTCTATATAAACTGGAGGGTTTAGTCCGTAGGACAACAACAATCATAATCATAGGCTAGCTTCTAGGGTTTAGCCTCTACGATTTCGTGGTAGACCAACTCTTGTAATACTCATATCATCAAGATCAATCAAGCAGGAAGTAGGGCATTACCTCCATCGAGAGGGCCCGAACCTGGGTAAAATATCGTATCCCCTGCCTCCTGTTACCATTAGCCTTAGACGCACAGTTCGGGACCCCCTACCCGAGATCCGCCGGTTTTGACACCAACATTGGTGCTTTCATTGAGAGTTCCACTGTGTTTGATGGCTTGATGGCTCCTTCAATCATCTTCAACAACGCAGTCTAGGGGGAGGTTTTCCTTCCCAGACAGATCTTCGTATTCGGTGGCTTCGCACTGCGGGCCAACTCGCTTGGACACTTGGAGCAGATCGACAGCTATGCCCCTGGCCATCAGGTCAAGTTTAGAAGCTTGAACTATACTGCTAACATCCGCGGACACTTTATCTTCGACGGATTCGATCCCATGTCAGGTACGCTGAACAGTCATGACGAGCATCTGCCATCAGACAATGTTCGGGAGATTGGACCTGCGGTGGCCCCGGGAATTAATCTGGAGCAGATTGCGCCTTTCGAGGACGAGTGGATGGACCCCGCCACGGAGGCCGCACACTCATTGGCGTTGGAGCTGAACACTGATCCCACCTCATATGAGGATGGCGTCATCGGACCCTCGGGCTCGCCTCCAGCTACAGGATCTGAACCGCGTACGCCCGTGCCTATCGAAACTGATTAGGCACTGGTCATGGAGTTCACCTCCACGGATATTTTTCAGCACTCTCCCTTGGGTGATGTGCTAAATTCGTTAAAGTTTCTTTCCTTGTCAGGAGACTCTTGGCCGAACTATGTCCGGCTCGAGTGGGAAGCAGACGACGAAGAAATTCGTTCCCTCCCACCACCCACTTCATAGCCACTGTCGATGACTTGACTGACGTGCTTCACTTCAACTCCGAAGACATCAACGGAATGGATGATGGTGCAGGAGAAGAACAGGAACCACCTCCTATAGGGCGCTGGACAACCAACTCATCATATGATATATATATATGGTGGACACCCCCAAAGAAAGCAATGGCGATGAGGCAACGGAAGATAACCCCTTGGAGAAGCAATCTAGGCACCGACGTCATTGGCGCCGCTCCAAGCCCCGCTGTCGGTGTCAAAACTGGTGGATCTCGGGTAGGGGGTCCCGAACTGTGCGTCTAGGTGGATGGTAACAGGAGACAAGGGACACGATGTTTTTACCCAGGTTCGGGCCCTCTCGATGGAGGTAAAACCCTACTGCTGCTTGATTAATATTGATGATATGGGTAGTACAAGAGTAGATCTACCACGAGATCAGAGAGGCTAAACCCTAGAAGCTAGCCTATGGTATGATTGTTGTTCGTCCTACGGACTAAAACCCTCCGGTTTATATAGGCACCAAAGAGGGTTAGGGTTACACAGAGTCGGTTACAATAGTAGGAGATCTACATATCCGTATCGCCAAGCTTGCCTTCCACGCCAAGGAAAGTCCCATCCGGACACGGGACGAAGTCTTCAATCTTGTATCTTCATAGTCCAGGAGTCCGGCCAAAGGTGATAGTTCGGCTATCCGGACACCCCCTAATCCGGGACTCCCTAAGTAGCCCCTGAACCAGGCTTCAATGGCGATGAGCCCGGCACATAGATTGTCTTCGGCATTGCAAGGCGGGTTCTTCTCCAAATCCTGTGTACCTGTTGAATAGCGTCCGGCTTCTTGTAAATATTGCAATCCTCGGCTTCCACGCCAAATAATGGCCATCTTCCACGTGTTGAACGAATGCAAAAAGCCAGGGTATATTTACATTTACCCCCCTAGCTGCGCAAATGAGCTGCCTATAAAAGAGACGAGGATCTAGATCCAAATCACACCATCCTCCCTTCGCGAGCATTCATTAGAGCGCATCTGACAGAAATCCATTCCATCATGGACAGTCGACGCGGCTCCTCCTCTCGCCCTCCCAGCCCTGAGCCTGGAGATTGAGAGAGATGCTCCGTCCCGCACAGCAAGTTAGTGACGCTCCAAACCAAGGGATTTCTTCCCCCAGCCTTCATGGTTCCAATTCGAGCCGGACTCGCCACCTATAAGGGCGGAAAGCAAGTGGAGAGCGTCCCCAGCCCCTCCAAAGGAGAGCGGGTATGCCTTGTCTCTTATTTGATAAGAGGGCTCGGATTTCCAATTCATTCGTTTCTCCGGGGGCTCCTGGAGTTCTACGGCCTCCAGTTGCACAACCTTACGCCTGCCTCCATTTTGCATATTGCGGGCTTCGTGGCCCTTTGCGAGCTATTTTTGGGCATCGAGGCTCATTTTGCACTGTGGAAGAAGCTGTTCTGCCTTCTGGCCCGTTCTCAAGAGGGGTCAATATATCAAGTGGGTGGAGCCGAACTATGGCGCATCGCCGGGACCGGATATCTATCCGGAACCCCGAAGAAGGCGTTCGAAGACTGGCCTTCGGAATGGTTTTATATAGAAGATGTCCCCCTGCCGGACCCTGTTCGGATCGGCCTCCCTGAGTTCAATAACGCTGCCTTGAAGAAACGCCTAAGCTGGCGTCCACGGAGCCCTCAGAAGGAAAATGACAGGGACGTCCTTTACCTGATGAGCCGAATAAGGTTGTTAGCTCATTCCGGACTGACCATGAACGGGGTCATGGCCACATGCATTATGCGGGGGGTGCAGCCGCTCCAGTATAGAGGCCACCCCATGTGGGATTTCAATGGGGAGGATGATGCCACCCGCTGTGGCCGTAAGGGGTCGGGATCGGTCGCCGATCTGATGAAGATCTTGTCCGCATTGTACAAGGGAGAAGAGGAGGAATTTCTCCGCGTCAATCCACAGCACGGATTTTATATGTACAATCCTCCAAGCTGGGTAAGCGGACATATATTCTTGCCTATATGATCCATACTCCCATAGTCAAGTATCTCATTTTGTGATTTCGGTGCAGGAACTGCGCCGTGCCGTAAAGGACATAAACAGCCTGCCTCCACAACCCGAGGATCCGGAACGGTTCCTTGATCCGACCTCCCAAGAGGATCCGGAAATATCAGTGGAGCCGATTGCTGGGGTATTTCACCAGCTGAGCATCGATAATGCCTTGGTCGCCATTACGGCCGATTAGCCCGGAATAGTTCCAGCCTTGCAGGTAACTGAGACTGAAGTCCCAATACTTTGAAAATGACCCATCCGTGCTTGTTTTTGATCACCGTATACCAATGGTGTTTCGCAGGGGAAGTCCTTGAGGCGGAAGGCCGAGCCTGTGACGGCTAGCCAACAAGGGACAACAAGGCCCAACAGGCTAAAAAGAAGTGCAGTCCATATTGAAACGCCGGTGCAACGGTATGGCGTGTCATCTTAATCCCAGGTTTTATTCCCGGGAGGCATACTAACGCTCGTGCTTTTTCATGAAGAAGAGCGCTCGCCGGACTGTATCCGGAGAGATTGCCAATCAATCCTCCACTCGCCAGGCTCCAAAGCTAGGTCCAGAAGCGGAGGCGAACACGAGGCCTGCGTCGGATGCTCCTCCGACAGAGGATGCCGACAGGTTATCTGCCACCAATTCCGAGGTGGAGAGTGCCATGAATCACAGGCGTCGCCGGACAGTTCTTCGTGGCGCATGTTTCTCCCTCGAGGCATTGGATGCCTTTAATTCGGGAGATGCGCACCTCCGTGCCGCTCAAAATGGTCTAGCCAGAGCCACGGAGCAGTATGTAAAAGACATACGGGTGAGAAAATTTGACAATTATATATGCCAGTAGCCCCCGAGACTTGAAATAGTTAGAATAACTGATTTAAGGATCATTTATTATGCAGGATCTTACAGAAAAGAATACCCAACTGTCCCAGGAGCTAGAAGAGTGCAAAGCCCAACTTGAGGCCGCACTAGCCGCAGCGGGGGAAGCCAAAGAGACCCCCTCTGGTAATATATGCTTCAAAAGATAAGTAATTTGTGAAGTGCGGTGTTTGTATAAGTCTGACAATAATACTGCAGATGGCACCGGGATAGATCCGGACAAGCAACAGCTCATGCGCCGGTTAAAGGCCGGCGAGAATGTGCTTACAAGGGTGAGGCAAGAGAAAAATAATCTCCAAGATGCCAACACCCAGCTGGGTGAGAAACTAAAGGATGTTCGTGCCCAGCTGCCTGACTCTGTTAAGGAGAATCGGTGGCTTCGATGCGGCATTTTTAGTAAGTGCATGAACAAACTTTGAAAAAGAGTTCGGCGAGGAAGTCGACTAACAGAGGTATGTCTATAGGTATGCTCACAGGCCGTCCTGAAGAGGAAATGCCCGGTTCTATGGGTGACCTTCTTCCCGAGCTCTTGCAACTACACGAACGAGTGTGGCAGATGATGAAAGGCGTCGCCCAGGCCTTGTGGCCATCTGTCTCCCTGCCCGAAGGCCTTGGAGGGCTTGCAGAGAGGCTTCAGGGAGCGCGGCGGCCCTTCCGATTTTGGAAGATATCGTCCTGCCGTCAAGGCGCCACGGAGGCCCGGGCCATGGTGAAGACGCGGTACACGAAGGCTGACCCAAACCACATGGGCAAGGTCGGACCTGCGGGGCCCGATGGGAAGGAGATCCCTGTGAGCTTAGTGTACGGCCAAGTAGAGTTGGCCGCAAAGTATTCCCAGCAGGACTATAAACTAGACAGCCTATTAGATGGCATTGAAGAGGAATACAATCAGTCGAATTGACTATGTAATTTAAGATGACATGTAAAATGTCTTCTAGCCGGATTGTAGATCGTTTGTCATAGCGGACCTTTTCTCTTCAACCTCGGGACCCAATAGTCCGGAGTGTGTCCGAATACCCTCGCGGTTACATAAGAACCGGGGAATGCGTGGAGACCAGGCGTAGGGGTCATTAGTGCTTTATCAGACAAGTGCCCAACTAGTTATGTTATATTACATGGTTAGTAAGAAACATCTTCCAGGGAGAATAGTTCCGTTAGGGGTTCCTTTGCCTGGGAGGAATGCCCTAAAGTGCATGTCCGGACTGCGAAAACAACAAAAAAACATCTGGGGGCAGATAAATAAAATAGGTAAGAAATCGTCTTTTAGTTCACCGACCGAATATTCCCTTAAGAATGCTAACTATCGGCTTCACCCAGTCTGAGGTACACATCCGGCTGACCCGGCAGTAACAATCGCAGAGGTGCTCCCTTTACCACCTAGCCGAACAGTCGGGAATGTAGGGGTAAGCACAGGAGCCAGGCAACCCATCTTGGCCAAAACTTAAGTCATATCGATGCATATAGTGGTGAATAAAAGGTACATACGGAAGTGTGACACATGTGTTGGGCATGAAGCCCGTATAAATAAGCTTCTGTTAAAGAAGCTGAGGGAGTCCCGGACTAGGGGGTGTCCGGATAGCCGAACTATCATCATCGGCCGGACTCCAAGACTATGAAGATACAAGATTGAAGACTTCGTCCCGTGTCCGGATGGGACTTCCCTTGGCGTGGAAGGCAAGCTTGGCGATACGGATATGTAGATCTCCTACTATTGTAACCGACTCTATGTAACCCTAGCCCTCTCCGGTGTCTATATAAACCGGATGGCTTTAGTCCGTAGGACGAACAACAATCATACCATAGGCTAGCTTCTAGGGTTTAGCCTCCTTGATCTCGTGGTAGATCTACTGTTGTAACACACATCATCAATATTAATCAAGCAGGACGTAGGGTTTTACCTCCATCAAGAGGGCCCGAACCTGGGTAAAACATCGTGTCCCTCATCTCTTGTTACCATCCGCCTAGACGCACAGTTCGGGACCCCCTACCCGAGATCCGCTGGTTTTGACACCGACATTGGTGCTTTCATTGAGAGTTCCTCTGTGCCGCCGCGATCAGGAAGGATGCCTTTTCCCGTCTTTAAAGACGACACCATCGTCAAGGGGGCTTTGGCCGCCGGCCAAACTATTGGGCTAGGTGGTTTCCTTATGACCGCCTGTTCGGCCACCGCTCCAACAATGACCTCTCAGGTCATCAAAAGCGATCTTCGTGTCAGCTCGGAATTCGCCGAGCAGTTAGATCCGATTGAGCTTGTAACACCCACGATGCGGCTATATCTCCCACGTGTCGAAGCACGACTTAGAGGCATAACCGCATTGTGGTTTTATCGCAAGAGGGGTCATCTTCACACAATCCCATGTAATGAACAAGAATGGGATAAAGAGTTGGCGTACAATCGCCATTCACACAATGAACATAAAATAAATCATACATCATTCAGAGTACACACACATAGTCCGACTGCGGACGAAGCCAAAAGAAAAGAAGATAACCCAACTGCTAGATCCCCGATCGTCCCAACTGGGCTCCACTACTGATCAACATGAAACGAAACATAGCAACGACCAAGGTCTTCGTTGAGCTCCCATCTGAGCTCGGTTGCATCACCTGCACTGGTATCATCGGCACCTGCAACTGTTGTGATAGTATCTGGTGAGTCACAAGGACTCAGCAATCTCAAAACTCGCGAGATCAAGACTGGTTAAGCTTATGGGTAGGAAGTGGTAAAGTGGTGAGGTTGCAACAGCGAATAAGCATATATGGTGGCTAACATACGCAAATAAGAGCAAGAAGAGAGCAAATGGAACGGTCGCGAACTAGTAATGATCAAGAAGTGATCCTGAACTCCTACTTACGTCAAACATAACCCAAAACCGTGTTCACTTCCCAGACTCCACCGAGAAGAGACCATCACGGCTACACACATGGTTGATGCGTTTTAAATCGAATCTGGTGTCAAGTTATCTACAACCGGACATTAACAAATTCCCATCTGCCTATAACCGCAGGCATGGCTTTCGAAAGTTTATACCCTGCAGGGGTGTCCCAACTTAGCCCATGATAAGCTCTCGCGATCAACTAAGGATATACCTTCTCCTAGGAAGACCCGATCAGACTCGGAATCCCGGTTTACAAGACATTTCGACAATGGTAAAACAAGACCAGCAAAGCCTCCTGCTGGGCCGACAATTCCCGATAGGAGCTGCACATATCTCGTTCTCAGGGCACACCGAATTGCCCAAACTTCCGGTAGGCCAGCCCAGAGTTTCCCCTGGTGGCCACCGGCGGCTGACAGGTTGGACCAACACTCACGACGAGCACTGGCCCGGGGGGGGGGGTAAAATAAAGATGACCCTTGAGTCTGCAGAACCCAAGGGAAAAAGGCTTAGGTGGCAAATGTTAAAACCAAGGTTGGGCCTTGCTGGAGGAGTTTTATTCAAAGCGAACTGTCAAGGGGGTCCCATAAATCACCCAACCGCGTAAGGAACGCAAAATCCGGGAACATAACACCGGTATGACGGAAACTAGGGCGGCAAGAGTGGAACAAAACACCAGGCATAAGGCCGAGTCTTCCACCCTTTACCAAGTATATAGATGCATTAATTAAAATAAGAGATATTGTGATATCCCAAAATAATCCTGTCCATCATGGAGAAATCTTCAACTTCACCTGCAACTAACAATGCTATAAGATGGGCTGGGCAAAAGCGGTAACATAGCCAAGCAACGGTTTGCTAGGAAGGGTGAAAAGGTTAGAGACTGACATGGCAATTTGGGAGGCACGGTAAACAAGTGATAGGTAGCGCAACATAGAGATAGAACGGAGCAACTAGCAAGCAAAGATAGAAGTGATATCGAGGGTAATAGTCATCTTGCCTGAAATCCCGCAAGGAAGAAGAACGAGTCCATGAAGAAGACAAACAGACGCAGTCGAACGAATCCTCACAACTCCGGAACGAAACCAAAGCTAACGAGAGAAGCAACCCGGAAAGAAGCAAACCACATGGTAAACACACAAGCATAATCATGGCATGATGCACAATCAAGTATGATGCATGTCCGGTTTAATGAGGCATGGCATGGCAAAGTGCAACAAACAATACTACAAATTAAGTGGAGCTCAATATGCAACGAGTTGCATATTGACGGGACACCACCTCAATTATTTAGTTCTCTCTCGGTTATGTACTCAACAATATTAAATGTTATTAAACATGGCAAGAGGTGAAGCATAATTAAACTAACTATTTAGGCAAGTTTAAGTGAGGCCGGAAACAACAAACAACAATTCCGGAAATCCCCATATGTTATTTAGCAATTTAATGAAAGCACAATTTTAACCATTTAAATGTTGTTAACATGATGCGGATGACATATGCAAGTTATATGCAAGTTTATGAAAACGTTAACATGAGCATGATACGAGGCATTTGTCACCGTGGTGGAAAGAAAAAAAGGTGCCACGGCGGTGAAACAGAAATGGTGCCACGGCAACATATCCGAAAATGATGCCACGGCAACATATCTATTCCGGTAACTCGATTGAGATACCGATGCAAGAGAGAAGTGTGCGGATGAGTGTGTCATGCAAAAGGTGGTGGGGTGATCCCGGTTACCGGGTGTCCCACATGACGGTGGCATGGCAAAATAGGGGCATCGCAAGCGACAACTCGATCACGATGCAAACACGAGCATCTCATACAACACATGCATTCGATCACGGTCGGTCATCTCGGTGGTTATACCTTTGAAGCATGCGTTTCGGGCGGAGCGAGTTCGTCGAGGGAAGTAGTGGTTCACGGGCCGTAGTGGAGGTAGTCGTTCTCGCGACGGTAGTAGAAGTAGACGTTCACAGTTCGTCGTGGGAAGTAGTCGTTCTCGTTTCGTAGTCGTACATGTTCGCTGTAGTGGAAGTAGTGGTACACGGCGGCGGTAGTTGTACATGTTACGTAGATGTTCAGGTCGTCGGTAGAGGTACTTGGTGAAATCCACGGGTGTCAGTAGTTTTACACGGGTCTTCGGCGTCGAGATACTTGGCGTTCCAAAACAAAGCAACACCGAAAGGCCTCGGGTCTTGGCGTCCTTGACGAATCCAAGTAACACCAGGCACACGTCCACGGTCAACCCCAATGAGTGTACAGAGGCAAAACTTGGTGGTGCTGCACATACGCGGTTGCTGTTCATTGGAAAAGAGTTGAATCCAGGGGAGGACAAAGCAGTAGCGGACAAGGGCGGCAGTGAGGTGATGGTGGACAAGGGCGAGGCGACGTCGCAGGGTTGCGGGAGGCAAAGCCACAGGGCGACGCGACAGAGATGCGGCAAGGAGCTCCGGTAGGGACCAAGGCGGCGGCACGGGAGGACCCTGGAGGCGGGGCGACGAGCTCGATGCCCGCGGTGTTGCGAGGGAAGGAGAAGGATGGCTGGGACAGGGCGATGGAGGAGGCAGGGGCTCGGTGACTCGCGCGATGCAGGGGAGCTTGGCGCGAGGCTTCGGTCGCAGGGAAGGAACACCACGGCAGCAGAGGAGACCAGCATGCACGGGCGCTCGTGAAGAGGAGGCAGGGGACTCCGGGCTCCTGGTGGAGCTCCTGGTGGTCACCACCAGCGGAGGAGGCGGCAAGGGGCGTGACGGCGATGGGGCCGCTGAAGGAGATGGGCTCGCCGGCCAGAACGATGGCACGGCGGCAGAGGAATGGGTGGCCGGAGGCGCGGCCGGTCGCCGGGCAGTGGCGCGCGGGAAAAGGAAGGGCGAGGAGCAGGCCGCAGGTGAGGGAGGAGGTTGGGCGCACAGAAGCTTGAGGGACGGCGCGACGGAGGGGAAGGGGAAGATCGAGGAGAGGGATCGGGCGCTGTCCCTGGCTGCGATGTGGAGCGTGGTGGTGGCGCGAGGGAACGAGAGGGAGAGATGAGATCGAGCAGTGCTGCGTGGGGGCTGGATCGGTTGGGGCTAGGGTTAGGAGGGTTAGGTGGGCCTTGGGCCGACTTAGATGGTCGGGCCTAAGAGGCCTGGCTGGGCTCTCTCTCTCTCACTAATGAATAATAAAACAGAACAGAGAAAAGAAAGAAAAGAAAGAGAGGTTAGGGGAAAGATTCACGCATGGGGATTATTTTCCCGAACTCGCAAAATACACTTGTTCCAAGAAAATAGAAAGAGGCATGATTGAAAGATGTAAATTCAAACTCATTTGAATTTAATTCAAATGGGTTTGAACTAGGACTTGATAAAAGGAAGGTCCAAAAATGTTTGGATTTTTGGTGGAGCTCCAGAATATGATAAAAGAATATATGGCAAGGTTGGAGACCAAACTTGAAGCAGAAAAGGAACGAAATTATTTTGCAAGTGGGTTATGGTTAATTCCAAATAAATGGAATAATTTTATTATAGCTCCCTAATAATATTGAGAGGCTTTAATATGTTATAAAGAGAAATCACAAGTGAATTCCCTCGATTTAAATGGATCGAAAAATCCATACAATTTATTTAGTTGAGTTTAAAAAATTAAATGACATGATGACATGATGCAATGCAAAAGATGGCATGACGAATGCACAAACAGAAACAAATCACACGACAAAACTCGAAATAACTGGAAGTCTTCTGAAGCTCCGGTCTCGGGGCGTCACAACACTCCACCACTACGAGAGGATCTCGTCCCGAGATCTAGAATGGCACCGGAGAGACACGGAAGAGGAAGAGAAGAGGTAAAACTAAGGTTGCTTCTTCGACCAATGAGTGAAACCAAAGAACCTTGAGAGGTTGAAAAGTTGAAAGAAAGAACACAACGGAGTTGAACACAATTGAGAGAACTGCGGTAGAAAAATAGAAACAAGGAACACCATTTGAACCTTGGAGGTTGCAAAGCTATGAATGACGAGTACAATGGACAAGAAGGAATTGGAACCACTCTGGTTGAAACGAGATAAACAAGGAACAAGGAAGAACAAATTCGGACAACACTCCGGTAGAAAAGAGATGCAAGACTTGATAAGATGAAAAAGAAATTGAATGAGAACACAACACTCAGGTTAAATGGATAAGCAAGAAAATAACATGAACTTGACAAAACGACGTGATGGGTGAAGAGCACAACATCACAATGCCTCCGGAAGAAAGAATAGAAGATAGATCATTGGAATAGCAGAATGAAGAAGAAAATGCCAACTTCTGCCACAAATGAGCTTGGAAAGCACCCTTCCAAGAAGGTTATAACGGAGTTGTTGGAAAACCAACAACGAAACAAATAAGCTTGTAGTGGGCTTATGGAAAACATCTCAAAACTATGAGGTGACAACCGGCCACTAACGGCAACAATTGCTTGCTTGAGATCAACGAAGAGATGAAAACTGCTTTTGCCGAGAGAATAGGAGGAAAACTTGGATCATTGAGAAGCACCAAAATACAACATTCCTTAGGGAAGGCTTTAGGTGAAATCTATACCAAGATAACTCCAACGAAGAGATTGATGGATTTAAAATACCTCAATCTTGACAACTTGAATCATGAAACATGAAGGAAATTGTCAAGAGTGACATAACACCACCTCAAAAGATAAGGTAGAAAGAATATCACTTTGAAATGCAAGAAGAAGAATACTTGAACTCCACAAAACAAAACATGTGTTGAGCACCATGTTTATTTTTGAGTATAGCTTGGAGGGTCATAACTTCGAGAGAAATCTTGAAGAACAATTGAAGAATGAAAAGAATCCTTGACGAACCACCATGTAGAGCCTCCATGAAGAACTCCGGTAATAAAAGGATGATAGAAAGAAAGGGAAGTTGAAAACACAAGGTGAAGCCTTGCGATGATTTAGATGGAGCTTCGCGACGAGATAATGCAGAAAACTTGGAACTCCAGAAAAGAAAAGATGAAGCATCTCGAACCGAGAAAAATGACATTATGAACAACTCTGGAAAGAGGAAACTAGATCACTTGGATGAAACAATAATAAGAATTACGTTATGCGCATCCTTCACTAATTTAAATTGATGACAAGCAACGGATTTGGCATACTACTTATTCTTGTAGAAAGAATTAAGAGAGATATAGCGCGAACTTGAGAAGGTCTTCAACAACCACCGGTAGGATTGAAACAGCAAAAGAACGAATGAATTGATACGATAACGAAGGAAGAGAAATCTTGAACAAACCACCGTAAGAATTGAAAATGAAAGTAGCAAAGGCAGAATTCACCAAGAAGAGTTGGAAAACGAATGAAGATACTTGAGGGGATTTAGATACATGAGAACGAAGAGATCATGAACTGATTAGATGATATTTGAATGATTCACCGGTAAGAATTCAAGAACAAGAGTTGAAAGCTGAGAATGAATAATTCTGAGATGATTGGCTCCGGAGAAAAGAAATGGAAACAACTCATGAAATGCTCCGGATGGGTGAAAAGAATTGTCACGATCGAAAACAATTATGAGGATGGTATGAAGCTAGAACCACGAATCTTCAATAGAACGAACAAGATTTAAGAGAAACTCTTCTTCGTCAGTCTTTAAATGTTGAGAATGATGATGAGAAACACCACCAAATTGTTGAGACACTCCGGAAGGATTAAAAGAGGAAAGGTTGAGCCAAAGCTGAAAAGAATTTGAAAGCGACCTTAGAGAAGGCATGTTACTGATGAAAATTCATTCTTACGTCACACTTGAAAAGAATTTGGGAATGACTCCTGGAAAATTAGAAGAGTTAGGAAAGATCCTGGGAAAAGACCTGTGGGTTAGGGCCCACTCAAAAGGAAAACAATATTGAACGATTGATTGAAAGGGGGGATTGCGCAGGTTGAATTAAATGACTTGAATGAGATAATAATCTCCAAATAGTTTGAACTGATTGAGAATGGAAACACGAATCTTCCGAGATATCTTGAGCACTCCGAATAAGAATAGAAAGAGGTGAACAATTACGAGGTGCATCGGTATGAGAAAACATTTGAAACGAGGAAAGGATATGATTGACAAAAGCTCGAATTGAATCCACCAGAGAAGAAAAGAGAACGAAGAATGATAAACTTGAAGCTCCGTTAGTATCTTCTTGAGAATCACCGGATAAGAACATTGAAAGAAACAAATGAAGAGACTTCTCACAAATAAAAGGGATACATGATCAAGAAATCTGAGTCCTTGAAGAAAAAGGGTGGGAGGGCGGGAAAACAAAGGCAACTTGGGATAGATGGAATGGATACCGTTGAGAAAACTTAGAATTGATCTTGCGGATGGGGAGAATGATGGGATCATCTCGAAGAGAAGCGCACCGGTTGGAAAGAATTGACATGACAATCTCGATGATCAAGAAGGATTAGAATTCACATAGCAATATGAGAACACCATTTAGGAAAGGTATGGATTCAACATTTGACTTCGAAGCAACTCGAATACCACAAATAAAACAAAACAAAGGATTTGGCCTGCAGAATAAGCCGGAACAAACATATGATAGAGATTTCGTCTGAAGTTTTCGTGGTGGGGCCCACACGAACTCGATCGTACAGCACCATCATGTACAAGGCAGTGCACATGACATACGAAGTGTCCCCAAACCAGCATAGCCAAGGGTTCTTTAAGACACAATGAGACCACTGTAAAAATGACCGTGGAAAGGCGGACCACTAGACGTCGAACCCCAATCTCATATCATGCATCTGTCGAAAAGATATTCTAGGAGCTACTTGAATTCCCACCTGTAAAACTCCTGAAACTTTCTGGTTATGCAATCTGGTGTTGGGGATACAGGGGAAGCAATATATCTCACCCAAACTAACAATACCTACATCCAGGCTGTATCCATCCGTCAACACATAACCAAGAAATCTTCGGAAATCGTGTACCTCAACCTTCGAAAAGCATCCGTTATACGAGTTATGGCAATACTCCCGAACTCCCCAGTACTGGGTGACGACGAGGTTATCTCACCAACAACTGCATAAAAGAGATTTTCGATGTCGGCAAAACTCAGGTATTCCAGAACTGCAATGATAAAATTGTGATGACAACACCTCAGAGCTCAACTCCCCGGGTCAATGCCACATAATAGACAGGAGGCACCAAGAACAATGTTCTCGTCACAAAACCATCGGAACGATTCCAAGATACCCGCGTGATCCTAAAAAAATTTAGTGAAATTTGAGGAGAGGAAAGTCAAAACATCTACGTCAGGAGACCTCACCAGAGCGACGAAGGGACTGAGGAGTAAAAAGAATCCTACTCTCCGATATATATAATCCTAAGACTCAAAACATTTTTTGTTCTAGACTCAACATTGCCAGCAAACAATCAAGCAGGGGGCTCCTAAGTCGGGGATGGCTCTGATTACCAACTTGTAACACCCACGATGTGGCTATATCTCCCACGTGTCGAAGCATGACTTAGAGGCATAACCGCATTGTGGTTTTGTCGCAAGAGGGGTCATCTTCACACAATCCCATGTAATGAACAAGAATGGGATAAAGAGTTGGCTTACAATCGCCACTTCACACAATGAACATAAAATAAATCATACATCATTCAGAGTACACACACATAGTCTGACTGCGGACGAAGCCAAAAGAAAAGAAGATAACCCAACTGCTAGATTCCCGATCGTCCCAACTGGGCTCCACTATTGATCAACATGAAACGAAACATAGCAACGACCAAGGTCTTCGTTGAGCTCTGATCTGAGCTCGGTTGCATCACCTGCACTGGTATCATCGACACCTGCAACTGTTGTGATAGTATCTGGTGAGTCACGAGGACTCAGCAATCTCAAAACCCACGAGATCAAGACTATTTAAGCTTATGGGTAGGAAGTGGTAAAGTGGTGAGGTTGCAGCAGCGACTAAGCATATATGGTGGCTAACATACGCAAATAAGAGCGAGAAGAGAGCAAATGGAATGGTCGCGAACTAGTAATGATCAAGAAGTGATCCTGAACTCCTACTTACGTCAAACATAACCCAAAACCATGTTCACTTCCCGGACTCCGCCGAGAAGAGATCATCACAGCTACACACACGGTTGATGCGTTTTAAATCGAATCTGGTGTCAAGTTATCTACAACCGGACATTAACAAATTCCCATCTGCCTATAACCGCAGGCACGGCTTTCGAAAGTTTATACCCTGCAGGGGTGTCCCAACTTAGACCATGATAAGCTCTCGCGATCAACGAAGGATATACCTTCTCCCAGGAAGACCCGATCAGACTCGGAATCCCGGTTTACAAGACATTTCGACCATGGTAAAACAAGACCAGCAAAGCCTCCCGCTGTGCCGACAAATCCCGATAGGAGCTGCACATATCTCGTTCTCAAGGCACACCGGATTGTCCAAACTTTCGGTAGGCCAGCCCAGAGTTGCCCCTGGTGGCCACCGGCGGCTGACAGGTTGGACCAACACTCACGACGAGCACTGGCCCGGGGGGGGGGGGGTAAAATAAAGATGACCCTTGAGTCTGCAGAACCCAAGGGAAAAAGGCTTAGGTGGCAAATGTTAAAACCAAGGTCGGGCCTTGCTGGAGGAGTTTTATTCAAAGCGAACTATCAAGGGGGTCCTATAAATCACCCAACCGCGTAAGGAACGCCAAATCCAGGAACATAACACCGGTATGACGGAAACTAGGGCGGCAAGAGTGGAACAAAACACCAGGCATAAGGCCGAGACTTCCACCCTTTACCAAGTATATAGATGCATTAATTAAAATAAGAGATATTGTGATATCCCAAAATAATCCTGTCCATCATGGAGAAATCTTCAACTTCACCTGCAACTAACAACGGTATAAGATGGGCTAGGCAAAAGCGGTAACATAGCCAAACAACGGTTTGCTAGGAAGGGTGAAAAGGTTAGAGGCTGACATGGCAATTTAGGAGGCACGGTAAATAAGTGATAGGTAGCGCAACATAGCGATAGAACGGAGCAACTAGCAAGCAAAGATAGAAGTGATATCGAGGGTAATAGTCATCTTGCCTGAAATCCCGCAAGGAAGAAGAACGAGTCCATGAAGAAGACAAACAGACGTAGTCGAACGAATCCTCACAACTCCGGAACGAAACAAAAGCTAACGAGAGAAGCAACCCGGAAAGAAGCAAACAACATGGTAAACACACAAGCATAATCATGGCATGATGCACAATCAAGTATGATGCATGTCCGGTTTAATGAGGCATGGCATGGCAAAGTGCAACAAACAATACTACAAATTAAGTGAAGCTCAATATGCAACGAGTTGCATATTGACGGAACACCACCTCAATTATTTAGTTCTCTCTCGGTTATGTACTCAACAATATTAAATGTTATTAAACATGGCAAGAGGTGAAGCATAATTAAACTAACTATTTAGGCAAGTTTAAGTGAGGCCGGAAACAACAAACAACAATTCCGGAAATCCCCATATGTTATTTAGCAATTTAATGCAAACACAATTTAACCATTTAAATGTTGTTAACATGATTCGGATGACATATGCAAGTTATATGCAAGTTTATGAAAACGTTAACATGAGCATGATACGAGGCATTTGTCACCGTGGTGGAAAGAAAAAAAGGTGCCACGGCGGTGAAACGGAAATGGTGCCACGGCAACATATCCGAAAATGATGCCACAACAACATATCGGTTCCGGTAACTCGATTGAGATACCGATGCAAGAGAGAAGTGTGCGGATGAGTGTCATGCAAAAGGTGGTGGGGTGATCCCGGTTACCGGGTGTCCCACATGATGGTGGCATGGCAAAAGAGGGGCATCGCAAGCGACAACTCGATCACGGTGCAAACATGAGCATCTCATACAACACATGCATTCGATCACGGTCGGTCATCTCGGTGGTTATACCTTTGAAGCATGCGTTTCGGGCGGAGCGAGTTCGTCGAGGGAAGTAGTGGTTCACGGGCCGTAGTGAAGGTAGTCGTTCTCGCGACTGTAGTGGAAGTAGACGTTCACGGTTCGTCGCGGGAAGTAGTCGTTCTCGTTTCGTAGTCGTACATGTCGGCGGTAGTGGAAGTAGTGGTACACGGCGGTGGTAGTTGTACATGTTACGTAGATGTTCAGGTCGTCTGTAGAGGTACTTGGTGAAATCCACGGGTGTCAGTAGTTGTACACGGGCCTTCAGCGTCGAGGTACTTGGCGTTCCAAAACAAAGCAACACCGAAAGGCCTCGGGTCTTGGCGTCCTTGACGAATCCAAGTAACACCAGTCACACGTCCACGGTCAACCCCAATGAGTGTACAGAGGCAAAACTTGGTGGTGCTGCACATACGCGGTTGCTGTTCATTGGAAAAGAGTTGAATCCAGGGGAGGTGAAAGCAGCAGTCGACAAAGGCGGCAGTGAGGCAACGGGGGACAAGGGCGAGGCGACGTCGCAGGGTTGCGGGAGGCGAAGCCACAGGGCGGCGCGGCAGAGATGCGGCAAGGAGCTCCGGTAGGGACCAGGTGGCGGCAGGGGAGGACCCTGGAGGCGGGGCGACGAGCTCGATGCCCGCGGTGTTGCGAGGGAAGGAGAAGGATGGCTGGGACAGGGCGATGGAGGAGGCAGGGGCTCGGCGACTCGCGCGATGCAGGGGAGCTTGGCGCGAGGCTTCGGTCGCAGGGAAGGAGCACCACGGCAGCAAAGGAGACCAGCGTGCACGGGCGCTCGTGAAGAGGAGGCAGGGGACTCGGGGCTCCTGGTGGAGCTCCTGGTGGTCACCACCAGCAGAGGAGGCGGCAAGGGGCGTGACGGTGATGGGGCCGCCGGAGGAGATGGGCTCGCCGGCCAGAACGACGGCACGGCGGCAGAGGAATGGGTGGCCGGAGGCGTGGCCGGTCGCCGGGCAGTGGTGCGCGGGAGAAGGAAGGGCGAGGAGGAGGCCGCAGGTGAGGGAGGAGGTTGGGTGCGCAGAAGCTTGAGGGACGGCGCGACGGAGGGGAAGGGGAAGATCGAGGAGAGGGATCGGGTGCTGTCCCTGGCTGCGATGTGGAGCGTGGTGGCGGCGCGAGGGAACGAGAGGGAGAGATGAGATCGAGCAGAGCTGCGTGGGGGCTGGATCGGTTGGGGCTAGGGTTAGGAGGGTTAGGTGGGCCTTGGGCCGGCTTAGATGGTCGGGCCTAAGAGGCCTGGCTGGGCTCTCTCTCTCACTAATGAATAATAAAACAGAACGGAGAAAAGAAAGAAAAGAAAGAGAGGTTAGGGGAAAGATTCGCGCATGGGGATTATTTTCCCGAACTCGCAAAATACACTTGTTCCAAGAAAATAGAAAGAGGCATGATTGAAAGATGTAAATTCAAACTCATTTGAATTTAATTCAAATGGGTTTGAACTAGGACTTGATAAAAGGAAGGTCCAAAAATGTTCGGATTTTTGGTGGAGCTCCGGAATATGATAAAAGAATACATGGCAAGGTTGGAGACCAAACTTGAAGCAGAAAAGGAACGAAATTATTTTGCAAGTGGGTTATGGTTAATTCCAAATAAATGGAATAATTTTATTATAGCTCCCTAATAATATTGAGAGGCTTTAATATGTTATAAAATGAAATCACAGGTGAATTCCCTCGATTTAAATGGATCGAAAAATCCATACAATTTATTTAGTTGAGTTTTAAAAATTAAATGGCATGATGACATGATGCAATACAAAAGATGGCATGACGAATGCACAAACAGAAACAAATCACACGACAAAACTCGAAATAACTGGAAGTCTTCTGAAGCTCCGGTCTCGGGGCGTCACGGAGCTCTCCTCTGTAAACGAGCTCTTGGATCGTATCGCCGCCCTGGGGGTCGCTACAGACTACGATCAGATTGGGCTTAAAACCGATCTGAGAGAAATTAACTCTCCCCAGGCTACCCACCGCATGGTTGTGGTAGAGGAACAATGCGGCAACTCTTCTTCTATGTTGAAAACCAACTATGTCCGGATTCCCGATCCCTCCATGCCGGATTCCCGCGGAGGGACGGACGCCAATCAAGTACTGAACCTAGAGTCAGGCATCGGACTAGGTTCGTTGGAAAGGATCCAACAAACCAAGTTTCCAAATTCGGAAACCTCTTGGCCTTCGAGCCTCAGATTGGGAGGGGTTCCAAACTTAATTCCACCCGCCCACCCAAACACAAGCAATCTATCTCAAGTACGGCAAGAGCCCGACGAAACAGTACATCGTTATCGGGCCAGATTCCTCCTGGTTATGAACAGGATAAAGGACTGCCGTGAATAAAGCGCGATTTCAATTTTCTACAACAATTGCACGGACAAGGGAATCATAAACGCCATCAGTCGTCGCGAAGTTACACGCTTCACTGACCTTGTGACCATGGTACAAAAATACTGTGCGATGGAGAGTGCCTGGAAAAGCGAAACTAGGTTCCGGGACAATCCAGCCCTGAATACAACCCCAGTCCAAAATAAAAGAGTGCGTCATACTCAAGCACCTGGGTTAAAAACCAAAAAGCAAAACCCCCCTAAAGGGTACGGAACCGTACTGGAGGGATGGCTCAACGAACCCTGCAAAATCCACAGTACGGAGGGCGCCACTCCAACACATAGCCTTCGAGCATGTTGGATACTACGGCAGGTGGCCAAAAGTGGCGAAGGCTTTTTAGCCCCGGACAACCAGCCCAGCAGTACTAGTACGGTATTAACAGTCTTCGAGACTTTTGCATCAAATAACATGCGAAAACGAACAATCCGCAGCCTCGCCGAAGTCTACCAAGTAGCAACAGCAAATCCATGGAGCGACACGGCTATCACCTTCAATGCCAGCGATGAACCTAAATTCCGAACAGCCAGAGCACCAGCCGCATTGGTCCTCAGTCCAATAGTGGACGGCTTTCGTCTTACCAAGGTACTCATGGATGGTGGCAGCGGATTAAACCTCATCTACGAAGAAACCCTTCAAAAATGGAAATTGAATGGAGTCGCATTGAGCGAAGCAGCACAACCTTTAGGGGAATAATCCCCAGTCGAGAAGTACGCTGCACAGGAAAAATCACGCTAGATGTAGTGTTCGGCTCGCCGGACAACTACATGTCCGAAGAAGTCACATTCCAAGTGGCCCCATTCGGCAGCGGATATCACGTCTTGTTAGGGCGAGAGGCATTCACAATCTTCCAAGCTATACCCCATTACGGGTACATGAAGCTCAAGATGCCCGGACCCTATGGAATAATCACTCTTGCCAGTGATCCAGATACAGCACTCCGCGCTGAAAATAAGACAGCCGCACTAGCCCTAGAGGCATTATCCGAAGCCTTAGCTGCAGAGGAACTAACTACGCTGCGCTCCACGGTGGATAGGGACGATGTGATACTCGATAAGAGATCCAAATCCACCTCCTTTAAACTAGCAGACGAAATAGTCAAATTCCAGGTCCATCCAACGGACCCCACAAAGACGGCCTCCATTGGGGCACAATTACATCCTGATGTAGAAGCCGCACTACGAGAATTCCTTCGGGAAAATTGGGACATTTTCGCCTGGCAGCGCTCAGACATGCCAGGAATCCCACGCAGGTTGGCAGAGCACATCCTAAATATCCTAAAAGGATTCAAGCCAGTCAAACAGGCTCTTCGGCGATTTTCCGAACCGAAAAGACAGGCAATAGGAGAGGAGCTAGCCAAACTCTTAGAAGCCGGATTCATCAGAGACATAAAACATCCGGACTGGCTAGCCAATCTGGTAATGGTACCAAAAAGGACAAATCCTGGCGCCTTTGTGTTGATTTCAAAGACCTTAACAAGGCTTGCCCAAAGGACCCCTTCCCTCTCCCCCGCATCGACCAAATCATCGACATTACCGCAGGGCACGATTCATTGTGCTTCCTCGACGCATACTCCGGATACCATCAAATAAAGATGGCGTAAAAAGACTAGGCTGCAACAGCATTTATTACTCCATATGGACCATTCTGCTTCAACACAATGCCCTTCGGACTCAAAAACACTGGCGCAACATATCAGCGCATGATTCAGACATGTCTGGCCACCCAGATAGGCAAAACAGTCGAGGCATACGTAGACGATGTGGTCGTCAAGACCAAACACGTCGAAACTCTAGTAGACGACTTGAGGGTGACATTTGACAACCTCCGAGCATATGACATTAAACTCAACCCGGAAAAATGTGTTTTCGGCGTACCAGCCGGAAAGCTCTCGGGCTTCATTGTATCCGGTAGAGGAATCGAAGCAAACCCGGCCAAAATCCGAGCCCTGTCACAATTGGATATCCCAAAAGACCTCAAGCAAATTCAAAAGCTAACCGGGTGCGTGGCGGCTCTAAGCCGCTTCCTCTCCCGTTTGGGAGAAAAGTGTTGGAAATATGCCCTAGAGGCAATAATAAAAGGATTATTATTATATTTCCTTGTTCATGATAATTGTCTTTTATTCATGCTATAACTGTATTATCCGGAAATCGTAATACACGTGTGAATACATAGACCATAACATGTCCCTAGTGAGCCTCTAGTTGACTAGCTCGTTGGTCGACAGATAGTCATGGTTTCCTGACTACGGACATTAGATGCCATTGACAACGGGATCACATCATTAGGAGAATGATGTGATGGACGAGACCCAATCCTAAGCATAGCACAAGATCGTGTAGTTCATTTTGCTAGATCTTTTCCAATGTCAAGTATCTCTTCCTTAGACCATGAGATCGTGTAACTCCCGGATACCGTAAGAGTGCTTTCGGTGTACCAAACGTCACAACGTAACTGGGTGACTATAAAGGTGCACTACAGGTATCTCCGAAAGTGTCTGTTGGGTTGACACGGATCGAGACTGGGATTTGTCACTCCGTATGATGGAGAGGTATCTCTGGGCCCACTCGGTAATGCATCATCACAATGAGCTCAAAGTGACCAAGTGTTTGGTCACGGGATCATGCATTACGGTACGAGTAAAGTGACTTGCCGGTAACGAGACTGAACGAGGTATTGGGATACCGACGATCGAGTCTCGGGCATGTAATGTACCGAATGACAAAGGGAATTGTATATGGGGTTGTTCGAATCCTCGACATCGTGGTTCATCCGATGAGATCATCGAGGAGCATGTGGGAGCCAACATGGGTATCCAGATCCCGCTGTTGGTTATTGCCCGAGAGCCGTCTCGGTCATGTCTACGTGTCTCCCAAACCCGTAGGGTCTACACACTTAAGGTTCGGTGACGCTAGGGTTGTATGAATATGAGTATGCAGTATACCGAATGTTGTTCGGAGTCCCGTATGAGATACCGGACGTCACGAGGAGTTTCGGAATGGTCCGGAGGTAAAGAATTATATATAGGCAGTGGTATTTCGGCCATCGGGAAACTTTCGGGGTCACCCGGTATTGTACCGGGACCACCGGAAGGGTCCCGGGGGTCCACCGGGTGGGGCCACCCATCCCGGAGGGCCCCATGGGCTGAAGTGGGAGGGGAGCCAGCCCATAGTGGGCTGGTGCGCCCCCCTAGGCCCATCCCCTGCGCCTAGGGTTGAAACCCTAGGGTGGGGGCCGCACCACATGCCTTGGGGGGCACTCCTCCCCCCTTGGCCGCCGCCCCCTTGGGAGATTGAATCTCCCAGGGCCGGCGCCCCCCCTGGGGGCCTATATAAAGGGAGGGGGAGAGGGACAGCCGCACCCTGAAGTCCTGGCGCCCCCTCCCCCTGCTACACCTCTTCCTAAGCCCTGCCGGAGTGCTGCTGTTCCACCACCACCACGCCGTTGTGCTGCTGCTGGAGCCATCATCATCAACCTCTCCTTCCCCCTTGCTGGATCAAGAAGGAGGAGACGTCACACGCACCGTACGTGTGTTGAACGCGGAGGTGTCGTCCGTTCGGCGCTAGGATCTCCGCTGATCTGAATCACGGCGAGTACGACTCCATCATCACCGCTCCATCTAACGCTTCCGTACGCGATCTACAAGTGGTATGTAGATGCAAACTCACTCCCTTGACTCGTTGCTTAGATGAACTCATAGATGGATCTTGGTGAAACCGTAGGAAAAATTTTAATTTTCTGCAATGTTCCCAAACAAAAAGGCACTGCCCCTCTGTCGCCTCCTCCGGCGCACCGAACATTTCGAACGGACGGATGCTGCCACGGCCGGACTCGAGGAAATTAAAGCCGTATTGGCAACAAATCCGTTCCTGGCCTCGCCCAACCTGGGCGAACCAATGCTATTATATATCGCAGCAACACATCAAGTGGTCAACGCGGTACTCGTCCTCGAACGAGAAACAGAAGGGCACAAATTCCCTCTTCAAAAACCAGTGTACTACATATCCACTGTCTTGACTCCATGCAAGTCACGGTACCCACATTATCAAAAGATAGCGTATGCGGTGTTCATGGCATCCCGGAAGCTGCGACACTACTTTCAAGAGTGTTCCATAATGGTGGCCTCCGGAGTACCTCTCAACGATATTATAAACAATCGCGACGCGACGGGCAGGATTGCAAAATGGGCCATCGAGCTCTTACCATTTGACATAACCTACGAACCACAGCGAGATATAAAGTCGCAAGTCCTGGCCGACTTCGTCGCCGAATGGACCAAAGCCGAACTCCCTAAAGAGTACGGCGCATACTCCAATTGGATCATGCATTTCGACGACTCCAGAATGTTGGCGGGCTTGGGGGCTCGCGTCGTCCTGATGTCCCCAACCGGAGACACAGTCCAATACGTACTTCAAATAATGTACATGGACTCCAACAATGCAGCCGAATACGAGGCCCTTCTACATGGCCTCCGGATGGCAATCTCCATGGGTATTCAACTCCTAGAGGTGCACGGGGATTCGAACCTCGCAATATCCCAAATAAATGGAGAGTTTGACGCCAAGGATCCGAAAATGGCAGCCTACCGTAAAGCTGTGCTAAAAATGTCAGCCCGATTTGAGTAACTCGAATTCCACCACATAGCCCGGGATAATAACCAGGCAGCAGACGTGTTAGCACGCATCGGCACCAAACACGATGCCGTTCCTCCAAACATCTTCCTAGAGCGGCTCTTTAAGCCATCCGTATTATGGGAAGGGGAGTCCGGAAATAACAATCCGGAACAAACTGCATCACCTAACGCAGAACATTCCGACACAATCGGTGGCTCGGCCGATGAAATAACAGATTCGGCCCACGAAATACTGGCAGTAATTGCCCCGTGGACGGAACCATTCCTAGCCTACCTAATCCGGCAGGAACTTCCCGAAGACCAAAATGAGGCCCGCTGCATAGTTCGCCGATCTAAAGCCTACAAGGTCCATGAGGAAGAACTTTATAGGAAAAGCACAACCTGAGTCCTTCAAAGGTGTATCTCCAAAGAGGAAGGGCGAAATCTCCTGGCTGAAATTCACTCCGGACTCGGCGGGCACCACGCGGCAGCCCGGGCACTTGTAGGCAAGGCCTTTCGTATAGGATTTTATTGGCCGACAACCCGGGCAGATGCTCAGGACTTAGTCCAACGATGCGTTGGTTGCCAGCTCTTTGCTAATCAGAGCCACATGCCACCCACCGCCCGCAAAACTATACCCATCACTTGACCATTCGCGGTCTGGGGGCTTCACATGGTTGGACCCCTTAAATGGGGAACCCACAAGCACAAATACTTATTGGTCATGGTGGACAAATTCACCAAATGGATAGAGGCCAAGCCGGTTAAAACGGCAGAATGCGGACCTGTGATAGACTTCGTATCCGGGGTAGTACACCGTTTTGGCGTCCCCCACAGCATCATCACTGATAACGGTACAAATTTCACGGCCGATGAGGTTAAACTCTGGTGCAAAAACATGGGCATCAAGCTCGACTACGCTTCGGTCTATCACCCTCAAACTAACGGTCAAGTGGAACGAGCAAACGGTCTAATCATGAGCGGCATCAAACCCAGATTAGTGCCGTCCCTCACGGAATCTAACACGCATTGGGTAGAGGAGCTAGACTCCGTACTCTAGGGGCTGCGGACCACGCCAAACCACACAACTGGATTCACACCATTCTTCATGGTATACGACGCTGAGGCAGTTTTGCCCTGCGACATAATTCATGACTCACCTCGCGTGCGCATGTACGAGGAAAGAGAAGCCGAGTTATATCGGCAGGACAGTCTGAACGCTTCAGAGGAGGAGCGCGACATGGCAAAATCCCGTTCCGCATTCTATCAACAGCAGGCTCGAAGATATCAAAGCAGAGAAGTACGGGCCAAAACATACAACGTTGGCGAGCTAGTTCTACGCCTGCCGGACAAGAAAAAGGACAAACTTAAGCCCAAATGGGAAGGTCCCTTCATCATCGACCAAGTCCTTACCAGTGGTGCATACCGTCTACGCAATGCATCTGACAACCGAC
Source organism: Triticum aestivum (assembly GCF_018294505.1). Classification (NCBI taxonomy): domain Eukaryota; kingdom Viridiplantae; phylum Streptophyta; class Magnoliopsida; order Poales; family Poaceae; genus Triticum; species Triticum aestivum. Next base: position 248,915,839 of record NC_057798.1, read on the forward strand.
TCGAGCCAAACCCATGGAACGCAGCCCGTCTCCGAAGATTTTACGCCTAGCGCCGGACTCAGGGTTCGTCTCCTTCCTTTGTCCACCTTTCATATTTTTTCGCTGTCCTTGTTTTCCCTCCTTTCTCCTCCCCTTTTCTTCAGCACAAACCTCTTGAGGGCTGATCTGCGCTTTGTTCGCATTTACTCGATGTGCTACTCGCACTCGTTATGCCTGGGGGCTTCTTTAACAGAAGCTTATTTATATGGGCTTCATGCCCACCACATGTGTCACACTTCCGCATGTACCTTTTGATCACCATTATATGCATCGATATGACTTAAGTTTTGGCCAAGCCGGGTTGCCTGGCTCCTGTGCTTACCCCTACGTTCCCGATTGTTCGGCTAGGAGGTAAAGGGAGCAACTCTGCGATTGTTACTGCCGGTTCAGCCGGATGTGTACCTCAGACTGGGTGAAGCCGAAGGCTAGCGTTCTTAAGGGAATATTCGGTCGGTGACCTGAAAGATGATTTATTACTTACTTATTTATCTGCCCCCAAGATGCTTTCTCTGCTTTTTTCACAGTCCGGACATGCACTTTAGGGCATGCCTCCCAGGGAAAGGAACCCTTAACGGAACTATTCTCCCTGGAAGATGTTTCTTACTAACCATGTAATATAACATAGCTAGTTGGGCACTTGTCTGATAAAGCAATTATGACCCCTACGCCTTGTCTCCATGCATGCCCCGGTTCTTTTATAACCGTCAGGGTATTCGGACACACTCCGGACTGTTGGGTCCCGAGGTTGAAGCGAAACGGTCCGCAAAGGCAAACAATCTACAATCCGGCTAGAAGGCATTTTACATGTCATTTTTAAATTACATCGTCAAACTGACTGATTGTACTCCTCTTCAATCCCATCTAACAGGCTGTCTAATTTACAGTCCTGTTGGGAATATTTTGCGGCCAGCTCTACTTGGCCGTACATCAAGCTCACAGGGATCTCCTTCCCATCAGGCCCCGCAGGTCCGACGTCGGCCATGTGGTTTGGGTCAGCCTTCGGGTACCGCGTCTTCACCATGGCCCAGGCCTCCCTGGCACCTTGACGGCAGGCCGATATCTTCCACAGACGGAGACATCGCCGTACTCCCTGAAGCTTCTCAGCAAGCCCTCCAAGGCCCTCAGGTAGGGATACGGAAGGCCACAAGGCCTGCACGACGCCACTCATCGCCTGTCGAACACGATCAAGCAGTTGCACCAGCTTGGGAAGTTGGTCACCCGTTGAACCGGGCATTTCCTCCATAGGGCGACCTGTGAGCGCACCTACAGACATATTTCTGTCAACCGACCTCCTCGCCGAACTCTTCTTTTCAAAAGAGTTTGCTCAAGCACTTAGTATAGATGCCGCGACGAAGCCGCTGATTCTCCTTCAAGGAGCCAGACAGCTGGGCCCGAACACCTTTTAGCTCTTCTCCAAGCTGGGTGTGGGCATCTTGGAGTTTGTTCCTCTCCTGCTGCACCTTCGTAAGCACCCTCTCACCGGCCTTCAACTGGCGCAGTAGCTATTGCTTGTCCGTATCTAGTCCGGCACCCTCTGCAATATTATTGTCAGATATACGCACCCGCCGCATTTTGTTAACTACTTCTCTTTTCAAAATATGAATTACTAGAGGGGGTCTCCGTGGCTCCCCCAGCAGCGGCTAGTGCGGCCTCAAGTTGGGCCTTGCACTCTTGAAGCTCCTGAGACAGGTGGGTATTCTTCTTAGTAAGATCCTGCATAACAAATGATCCTTAAATCAGTTAGTTTAACTATTTTAAGTCTCGGGGGCTACTGGCATATATAGCCATTAAAATTCCTTACCCGTATGTCCTTCACATACTGCTCTGTGGCTTTGGTTAAACCATCTTGAGCAGCACGGAGGTGTGCGTCTCCCGCATTAAAGGCATTTAACGCCTCAGGGGAGAAACACGCGTCACGAAGAACTGTCCGACGGCACCTATGATTCATGGTGCTCTCCACCTCAGACCTGGTGGCGGACAACCTGTCGGCATCCTCCATTGGAAGAGTGTCCGGCTCGCGCCTTGTGCTCGCCTCCCCTTCCGGACCAGGCGTTGGAGCCTGGCTGGCAGGGGCTTGGTGGGCACCCTCTCCGGACTCAGTTCGGCGAGCGCTTTTTCTCCTGGAAGAATCATGAGCATTAATATGCCTCCCAGGAGTTTTTCGCTTAAAGGATAATGGTGCACCATACCTTTGCGGTGACGTTTCGATTCGCGCCGCATTCCTCTTCCGCCTGCTGGGCCGAACTGACTTCGTTTGTTCAGTCGTCGTGGGCTCGGCTTCCTGCTGTGAAGGCACCGCCTGCCGAGCACCATTGGTGCACGGTGGTCAGAAATAAGCATTAACAAAGCAACGGTGTCGGAACTTCGGTCGTACTCACCTGGGAAGCCGGGCACAAACCAGGGTAGTCAGCCGTAATGGCGACCAAAGCATTATCTATGCTGAGCTGGTGGAACACCCCGTCAATCAAATCCACCTTTATGTCCGGATCCTCTTCGGAAGTCGGATCAAGGGATCTTCCCGGATCCTCGGGTTGTGGGGCCGGACTGTGTATGCCTTCCACATCCCGACGCAGTTCTTGCGTCAAAATCATAGAGTAAGGCATCTGACTTCAAAAGCACGGGTCGAATGAGTAAACGCTCACTTACCTAGCTCCGAGGGTTATTCATGGAGAACCCATTCAATGGGCTCGTCTGGAGAAAGTCTTCTTTCTCCCCCTTGTACAAGCCGGACAGGATCTTCACCAGGTCCGCGGCCGATCCTGGCCCCTGGCGTCCATGACGGGTGCGTCGTTCTCCCCGTTGAAGTCCCACATGGGGTGGCCCCTATATTGGAGTGGATGCACCCCTCGCATGATGCACGTGGCCATGATTCCAATCATAGTCAATCCGGAGTGGGTCAGTAGCCTAATCCGGCCCATCAGATAATGGACGCTCCCATCATCCTCCCGTTGAGGGCTCCATGGGCGCCAACTCAGGCGTTTCTTCAAGGGGGCATTGCTGAACTCCGGGAGGCCGATCCGAACTGGATCCGGCAGAGGAGCGTCCTCCATATAGAACCATTCCGAAGGCCAATCTTCAGACGCCTTCTTCGGGGTGCCGGATGGATATCTGGTCCCGGTGATGCGCCATATTTCGGCTCCGCCCACTTGATATATCGACCCCTCGTGAGAACGGGGTATGAGGCAAAAAAATCTCTTCCACAGTGCAAAATGGGGCTCGATGCCTAGGAACAGCTCACAAAGAGCTACAAAGCCCGCGATGTGCAAAATGGAGGCATGTGTAAGGTGGTGAAGCTGGAGTCCATAGAACTCTAGGAGCCCCTGGAGAAACGGATGTATGGGAAATCCAAGTCCCCTTACTAAATAAGGGATAAAGCATACCCGCTCCCCTTTGGAAGGGTTGGGAACGCTCTCCGCCTGCTTTCCACCCCGGAAGGTGGCCAGTCCGGCACGAACCGGAACCATGAAGGCCGGGGGAAGATATCCCTCGGTTTGGAGCGCCACTAGCTCGCTGTGTGGAACTGAGCATCTCCCCCAATCTCCTGGCTTAGGGCTGGGAGCGCGAGAGGAGGAGCCGCGTCGATTATCCATGATAGAATGGATTTTTGTCAGAGGCGCTTCGATGAGTACTTGCGGAGAGAGGATGGTGTGAGTTGGATCTAGATCCTCACATCTCTTATAGGCGGCTCGTTCGCACGGCTAGGGGGAGAAATGTAAAAATACCCTAGCTTTTCGCATTCATACGACACGTGGAAGAAGGCCATTATTGGGCGTGGAAGCCAAGGAGCGCAACATTTATGAGGAAGCCGGACACTATTCGACAGGAACAGGAAGTTTGAAGGAGAACCCTCCTTGCAACGCCGAAGACCACATATGCGCCGGACTCGTCGTCATTGAAGCCTGGTTCGGGGGCTACTGAGGGAGTCCCGGACTAGGGGGTGTCCGGATAGCCGAACTATCATCATCGGCCAGACTCCAAGACTATGAAGATACAAGATTGAAGACTTCGTCCCGCGTCCGGATGGGACTTTCCTTGGCGTGGAAGGCAAGCTTGGCGATACAGATATTTAGATCTCCTACTATCGTAACCGACTCTGTGTAACCCTAGCCCTCTCCGGTGTCTATATAAACCGGATGGCTTTAGTCCGTAGGACGAACAACAATCATACCATAGGCTAGCTTCTAGGGTTTAGCCTCCTTGATCTCGTGGTAGATCTACTCTTGTAACACACATCATCAATATTAATCAAGCAGGACGTAGGGTTTTACCTCCATCAAGAGGGCCCGAACCTGGGTAAAACATCGTGTCCCTCATCTCCTGTTACCATCCGCCTAGACGCACAGTTCGGGACCCCCTACCCGAGATCTGCCGGTTTTGACACCGACAGAAGCCCCCAAGTATAATGAGCGCGGATAGCGCGTCAAGTGTGTGCGAACAAAGCGCGAACGAGCCTTCAAAGGCTATAAGAGAAAAAGGGGGGATAATGGGAGAAATGTAAGACACCTACTATATAAAATATAGATGGAGGAAGGAGACGAACTTAGAATTCGGCGCTAGGCGTAGAATCTTCGGAGACGGGCTACGTTCCATGGGTTTGACTCGAGTCGGTTATCCGATGCATTTCGCAGATGGTATGCTCCGCCGGTCAGGACTTGGTCGATGATGAAGGGACCTTCCCATTTGGGCTTGAGTTTGTCCTTTTTCTTGTCCGGCAGGCGTAGAACTAACTCGCCAACATTGTAAGTTTTGGCCTGTACCTCTCTGCTTTGATATCTTTGAGCCTGCTGTTGATAGAATGCGGAACGGGCTTTTGCCATGTCACACTCCTCCTCCAAGGCATCCAAACTGTCCTGCCGATCAAGCTCGACTTCTCTTTCTTCGTACATGCGCACGCGAGGTGAGTCATGAATTATATCGCAGGGCAAAACTGCCTCTGCACCATATACCATAAAGAATGGTGTGAATCCGGTAGTGCAATTCAGCATGGTCCGCAGCTCCTAGAGTACGGAGTCGAGCTCCTCTACCCACTGCATGTTAGATTCCTTGAGGGACCGCACTAGTCTGGGTTTGATGCCGCTCATGATTAGACCATTTGCTCGCTCGACTTGACCGTTACTTTGAGGGTAATAGACTAAAGCATAGTCGAGCTTGATGCACATTTTTTTGCACCAGAGTTTGACCTCGTCGGCCATAAAGTTCGTGTCGTTATCAGTGATGATGCTATGGGGGACGCCATAACGGTGTACGACCGCTGATATGAAGTCTATCACTGGTCCGGATTCAGCTGTCCTAACAGGTTTAGCCTCTATCCATTTGGTGAATTTATCCACCATGACCAGTAGGTATTTTTTCTTGTGGGTTCCTCCTTTAAGGGGTCCAACCATGTCAAGCCCCCACACCGCGAAGGGCCAGGTTACGGGTATAGTTTTTAGGGCGGTGGGTGGCATGTGGCTTTGATTAGCAAAGAGCTGGCAACCGACGCATCGTTGGACTAAGTCCTGAGCATCTGCCCGGGCCGTCGGCCAATAAAATCTTGTACGGAAGGCCTTGCCTACAAGGGCCCGGGCTGCGGCATGGTGCCCGCCGAGTCCGGCATGAATTTCAACCAGAAGATTCCGCCCTTCCTCTTCCGAGATACACCTTTGAAGGACATCGGTTGTGCTTTTCTTGTAAAGCTCTCCCTCATGGACCTTATAGGCTTTAGATCGCTGCACTATGCAGCGGGCCTCGTTTTGGTCCTCAGGAAGTTCCTGCCTGGTTAGGTAGGCTAGGAATGGTTCCGTCCACGGGGCAATGACTACCATTATTAGGTGGGCTGAGGATGTTACTTCATTGGCAGAACCACCGATTGTGTCAGAATGTTTGGTGTCGGGCAGTGCGGTTGGGTCCGGGTTGTTATTTTCGGATTCCCCCTCCCATAGTACGGATGGCTTGAACAGCCTCTCTAGGAAGATGTTGGGAGGGACTGCATCGCGCTTTGCGCGAATGTGTGCCAATACGTCTGCTTCCTGGTTGTTACCCCGGGCTATATGGTGAAATTCGAGCCCCTCAAACCGAGCTAACATTTTTAGGACGGCGTTGTGATAAGCTGCCATTTTCGGATCCTTTGCATCGAAGTCTCCATTTATTTGGGATATCGCGAGGTTCGAATCCCCGTGCACCTCTAGGCGTTGAATGCCCATGGAGACTGTCATCCAGAGGCCATGTAGAAGGGCCTCGTATTCGACTGCGTTGTTGGAGTCCGTGTAGATTATCTGGAGTACATATTGAACCGTATCTCCGGTTGGAGACGTCAGAATGATGCCAGCCCCCAGACCAGCCAACATTTTGGAGCCGTCGAAGTGCATGATCCAGTTGGAATATGCACCATATTCTTTAGGGAGTTTGGCTTCAGTCCATTCGGCGATGAAGTCGGCCAAAACTTGTGACTTAATAGCTCGTCGTGGCTTATAGGTTATGTCAAATGGGAGGAGCTCAATGGCCCATTTGGCAATCCGGCCCGTCGCGTCGCGGTTGTTTATAATGTCATTAAGAGGTACATCGGAGGCTACTATTATCGAACACTCTTGAAAGTAGTGTCGCAGCTTCCGGGATGCCATGAACACCGCGTACGCTATCTTTTGATAATGCGGGTACCGTGACTTTCATGGAGTTAGGACAGTGGACACGTAGTAAACTGGTTTTTGAAGGGGGAACTTGTGTCCGTCCGTTTCTCGTTCGACAACGAGCACCGTGCTCACAACTTGATGAGTTGCCTCGATATATAATGGCATTGGTTCGCCCATATTGGGCGCGGCCAGGACCAGGTTTGTTGCCAATATGGCTTTTATTTCTTCATGTCCGGCCGTGGCGGCATCCGTCCAATGAAAGTGTTCGGTGCATCAGAGGAGGCGATAAAAGGGTAATGCCTTTTCACCCAAACGGGAGATAAAGCGGCTGAGAGCCGCCACGCATCCAGTCAATTTTTGTATTTGTTTGAGGTCCTTTGGGATATCCAATTGTGACAGAGCTCGGATCTTGGCTGGGTTTGCTTCAATTCCTCTGCCGGATACAATGAAGCCCAAGAGCTTTCCGGCTGGTACGCCGAAAACGCATTTGTCCGGGTTGAGCTTGATGTCATATGTTCGGAGATTATCGAATGTGAGCCTCAAGTCGTCTACTAGAGTTTCGACATGCTTGGTTTTAACGACCACATCGTCTAGGTATGCCTCCACTGTTTTGCTGATCTGGTTTACCAGACATGTCTGAATCATGCGCTTATATGTTGCGCTGGCGTTTTTGAGCCCGAAGGGCATTGTGTTGCAGCAGAATGGATCGTATGGGGTGATGAATGCCGTTGCGGCTTGGTCGGGCTCCACCATCTTAATTTGGTGGTAGTCGGAGTATGCGTTGAGGAAGCACAATGAATCGTGTCCTGCGGTAGCGTCGATAATTTGATCGATGCGGGGGAGGGGGAAGGGATCCTCTGGGCAAGCCTTGTTAAGGTCCTTGAAATCGACGCTTAGGCGCCAGGATTTGTCCTTCTTTGGTACCATCACCAGGTTTGCTACCTAGTCTGGATGTTTTATATCTCTGATGAATCCGGCCTCCAATAGTTTGGCTAGATCCTCTCCCATGGCTTGTCTCTTGGGTTCGGAGAAACGCCGAAGAGCTTGTTTGACTGGCTTGAATCCTTTTAGGATGTTTAGGCTGTGCTCGGCCAGCCGGCGTGGGATTCCTGGCATGTCTGAAGGGTGCCAGGAAAAAATGTCCCAATTTTCACGTAGGAATTCTCGTAGTGCGGAGTCTACATCAGGGTTTAATTGTGCCCCGATGGAGGCCGTTTTTGTAGGGTCTGTTGGATGGACTTGGAATTTGACTATTTCGTCCGTTGGTTTAAAGGAGGTGGACTTGGATCTCTTATCGAGTATCACATCGTCCTTTTCACCGTGGAGCGCAGCGCAGTGAGTTCCTCGGCCGCTAGGGCTTCGGATAGTGCCTCAAGGGCCAGTGCGGCTGTCTTATTTTCAGCGCGGAGTGCTATGTCCGGGTCACTAGCAAGAGTGATGATTCCGTTGGGCCCGGGCATTTTGAGCTTCATGTACCCGTAATGGGGTATAGCTTGAAAAATTGAGAATGCCTCTCGCCCTAATAGAGTGTGATATCCGCTGCTGAATGGGGCCACTTGGAACGTGACCTCCTTGAACCTGTAATTATCCGGCGTGCCGAACACCACATCCAGTGTGATTTTTCCTGTACAGCATGCTTCCCGACCGGGGATTATCCTCTAAAGGTTGTGCTGCTTCGCTCAATGTGGCTCTGGTCTATTTCCATTTTTCGGAGGGTTTCCTCGTAAATGAGGTTCAATCCGCTGCCACCGTCCATGAGTACCTTGGTAAGGCGAAAGCCGTCCACTATTGGACTGAGGACCAATGCGGCTGGTGCTCGGGCTATTCGGAATTTAGGTTCGTCACTGGCATTAAAGGTAATAGCCGTGTCACTCCATGGGTTTATTGTTGCTACTTGGTAGACTTCGGCAAGGCTGCGGAGTGTTCGTTTACGCATATTATTTGATGCGAAAGTCTTGAAGACTGTTAATACCGTACTGGTATCCTTGAGCTGGTGCTCTGGAGTTAGAAGCTCTTCGCCACTTTTGGCCACCTGTCGTAGTATCCAACATGCTCTAAGGCTATGAGTTGGAGTGGCGCCCTCTGTACTATGAATTTTGGAGGGTCCATTGAGCCATCCGTCCAGTATGGTTCCATGCCCTATAGAGGGTTTTTGCTTTTTGGTATTTAACCCAGGTGTCTGGCGATGATGCACCCTTTTATTTCGGACTGGGGCTGTATTCAGGGACGGATTGTCCCAAAAATTACTTTCGGTTTTCCAGGCACTTTCCATCGCATAGTACTTTCGTACTATGGACGCCAAGTCAGTGAAGCGTGTAATTTCACGATGACTTACGGCGTTGAGGATTCCCTTGTCCGTGCAATTATTGCAGAAGAATGAAATTGCATCCTCCTCACGTCAATCCTTTATCCTGTTGATGACCAGGAGGAATCTGGCCCAGTAATGGTGTATTGTTTCTGCGGGCTCATGCCGGATTTGGGATAGATCGCTTATGTTTGGGTGGGCGGGTGGAATTAAATTCGAAACCCCGTCCAATCTAAGACTCAGAGGCCAAGAAGTTTTCGAACTTGGAAGCTTGGGTTCTTGGATGTTGTCCAATGAATCTAGCCCGCTGCCTGACTTTAGGTTCAGGGCTTGAGTGACGTCCTCCCCTCCGCGGGAATCCGACATGGAGGGATCGAGAATCCGGACATAGCTAGTCCTTAAAATAGAGGAGGGGTCGCCGCATTGTTCCTCAACCACAGCAACATGGTGGGTAACCTGGGGAGAGTTAATCTCTCTCAGATCGGGTTTAGGCCCAACCTGATCATAGTCTGTAGCGACTCCCAGGGCGGCGATGCGATCCAAGAGCTCGTTTAGGGAAGAGAGTTCCATCGGATCTAACTGCTCGGCGAGTTCCGAGTTAACGTGAAGATTGCTTTCGATGACCCAAGAAGTCATCGTCGGCGTGGTGGCCGAACAGGCGGTTATAAGAAAACCGCCTAGCCGGAGAGTTTGGCCGATGGCCAAAGCTCCTTTAGCAATGGTGTCGTCTTTAAAGACGGGATGAGGCATCCTTCCTGATGGCGACGTCACAGAGGAACTTTCAATGAAAGCACCAATGTCGGTGTCAACACCAGCGGATCTCGGGTAGGGGTTCCCGAACTGTGCGTCTAGTCGGATGGTAATAGGAGATAAGGGACACGATGTTTTTACCCAGGTTCGGGCCCTCTCGATGGAGGTAAAACCCTACCTTTTGTCTGGATAGCTTGTACTAGCTGCCCCCCTTGAAATTGGTTGTTGTGGGATCCCTTCCCGCCTAATATTTGGGGAGAGGACCCCGGGCCTCTATAAATAGGACTAGCCACCACCTTGGCAAAGGACGGATCATTCAGATCATCCTCTACCACACAAGCTCAACAAGCTCTAGAATACCTCTCCTCAGGAGGATGTTCTTCCTTGTACTTGTTCATGCCAAGCCTACAAGGCAATCCACCACACCACACTGGAGTAGGGTATTACACCGAATCGGTGGCCCGAACCAGTATAATCTCTTGTGTCCCCTGTTCTTCGAGTTTGATGCGCTGAGCTTTGAGATCATGGTGAGAGAGCGAGCTAGAGGTAGGGAGAGATCTTCGTGCGCACCGAAGTCTTCAAACCTTAAGGGTTTTTCCGGAATCCGAAATCCGACAGTCATATGAAGAATATGTGCGACCAATACAACCTTGCCAAGTTAGAGCAAGCACCTTGATGGGTGAATAAGATAGGCCATCCTCCGCCATGCTAAGTTTCTTAGCCAGTGGATTGTTCCGCAATACTCCTCTCGTGCGCCCATTCTCATTTTCATTTTGATCATGTTCAATACCTGACATGCATGAAAACATAAAAACAAGTGAGATTATCTCTGTAATGTAGAAGTGATTCTAATCCAATACTGCCTCCCTGTAAACCCCATTGTGACATCTTTGCAATTCTTCTGAGAGATGCCATGCATGCTGTAATTTGTTGTGTGCATTAATATAATGTGGCCTACTACTCAAAATATGAGAGCTCTCGAAGTGATGATACTTTGCAGATGACAGCTTCAACATATAGTAAAGAAGAACAAGTTGACCTGACCTAACAGATTCAAAATATACTAAGGGAGAACAACTCGACCTGGCCAGTCCACCACAAATGTCTCTGCTACTCTTCTCAACAAGGAACATACTTATTAAAGAAGAGAAGAGGATCATGTTAAAGAAAATTAGAAGAGCAAGCAGATTGAAGATATTACAAGTCTTTCTATACAATGTATGTTGCCCACCCATGATGAATCAGAGCGCACAGAGAAATACTATTCCTTCCGGTCTCTCCATATGTGGCTCACGTGCATTTCGAAACTAAAGTAGGAAAATTTAGCTGACCAATTAAACATGTCTCCGTTTTACTAATATCAGCATAATATCAAATTCGAATTTGTACAACTAAGCTTGTTTAGCTCGATGGGTGGAGCAGTTCTATTACGACACGAACCGCATAGGCTGATCGTGGGCATCATAAAATGGGGAAACCGCAAGCATGATGAGTATAGTGTTGACCATGGCAGTGGGATGGAAGATCTCAAGTTGGAAACCATGCAAAGGGTAGTTAGCAACCGATGTTTTCTTTGAAATAACAACTAAGATTTGGTATGGACAAGAAAGTAGAGTCAACAACTGACAAAGAAATGCAATTCTGTTGTCTCTCTATATGTCGCAACATGCATTTGGAAACTCAAGTGGTACCTTTAGCTAACCAATTAAATGTGTCTGTTAACTAATATCAGTATCATATCACAATCATATTTGAACAACTAAGCTTTGGAATTATGTGTGTTGTGTTGTTTAGCTTGAAGGGTGGAGTACTACTAGTACGACAGGAAGTATCTACGCAGATCATAGTAGGGTAGATAAGGGGAAAACCCTAAGCATTAAGAGTAAAATTAGGAAAGTGGAACTAGCTGGACCACATGGGCTTGTATTGCCGGTACATCAAGAAAGGGTTCGAAAAGGCTTCAGCCCCAAAAGGGGTAGCTCTATTCAACTGAAGGCACAATACTGTTACTATCAGTCTAGACTATCAAAGACGACATTGCTCTCAGCATTTCCCGGATATTATGGCACAACATCTAGAATCGTTGAAAGCATCCTTCTGAAGCGACCCATTAGACCTGTCGACTGCAAATGTCCCTGCTCCAGTTCCTAACAAGGAACGTGATGTACTACTCCCTCCGTTCTTAAATATAACTCTCTTAGAGATTTGAATGCAGACTACATACAGAGCAAAATGAGTGAATGTACACTCCAAAATATGTATTTCTTATTGGAATATCTAAAGCGACTTATGTTTTACCAAAAAAGGCTTTCACCTTGCTTTACAGATAAAGCAAAAATGAACAACGCCCGGTACAAACGCACGCCACGACAACACACACACACACCCAAGGAAGTTTAGGAACGGAGGAAGTAATATACTTACTAAGAAGAACATAAGAGGAACGTGATAACAAAGAGCAAGTAGATTACTCTACTTTTTTCTCTACTCTTATACTCTTACAAAAAATAGAGTTGGTGATGATGGTGTGCCTGCCGTCCTGCAATATAGGCCGTCCGATTTGTATTTGACGGATAGGAAGGAAACTATGGCAGTTTTGCAAGAAGATACCCACACCCCTCTCCACATTTGCAAAGAAGGTCTTCCCTCGTTTATCCTTTTCTCCCACAAAATAAACTACTCATACAAATGCATCTTGATGTTTCATGCAATGCACGGGCATCTTGCTAGTTAGATAATACAATGTGTGTTGCCCACCCATGATGAACAAGAGCGCATAGAGAAATGCAAATCCCTGCTGCCTCTCAATATGTGGCGCACATGCTTTTCGAAACGAATATAGGAACATTAGCTGACCAATCAAATGTTCTCTGTCTTAGTAATATGAGCATCATATCAGATTCGTATTTCAACAACTAAGCTTGTGATTTATGAGTGGCATGTTGTTTTGCTTGATGGGTTCAGGTCTTGAGGAGCAGTGCTAGCACAACACGAAGCACATACGATGATGGTAGTGAATATAAAAGGTGAAAGCCATAAGCTTTACAAGTATAGTGACCGTGCCATGGCGGATCTGAAGGTGGAAATCGGACAAAGGCTACTTCACAATCAATGTTTTCTTTCAACTAGCCACTACGATTTGATACGGACAAGAAAAGTACAGTAAAGAAGTTATGATCTATTTTTCGGGTGAGATCAATAACTTAAGCATATATGAAAGAATACCACCTCTCTTGTGAGGCCGTGTAGGCCCCTGTTGATACGTTGAGGGTGCTACGGGTGCGATTGCTGTCAGCGGCGGGGAAGAAGACTTTAGAAAGCAGACGGCCGGGTCGGGGGATAAGTCCTGTTACCATGGCCGAGGCGGTCTAGGAGTGGCAACGGCAAGGTGGATGACGGTGCCTATGAAGCGAGAGGACGCGATGAAAGGACCCTGGTCCTGCGCTGTGGATGAGAGACATCCATCTCTCGAAGTCGACGATAGGTAGGGGTAGCGACTCTGGCAAGGTGGAGGATGGGGTGGCGGACAGAGGAGGCTGGTCGAAGTGGGGAGGTTGTTGTTGCACCGATGGTGTATGAATGGGGAAATGGAGGGGACGGGGGATCTCAAACTTTGGGACGCGCTTGCCTAAAATGTGGGAAAGTTATGAAATTATCCCCCGTTTAAAATTTTGGACATCTTGTCGGTTGGGGATAGGACAATAATCTCGCATCTCTCCAATATTTGCCGGTAGCGATTTCAGACGAGGAGAGGGTTATTTGGCGCCCACGGTTGGCGCCCATAGTTGGCGCCCACCGTGTATGAACGGGGCTGACAGGTAGGGCGGTTGTGTCACGTCTGAGGGAAGTTACACATCTGCCCCTATTTAAAATATTTGCCTACATCGATTTTGGAAGAGGAGAGTTTGTTTTGCCGCCCTCCTTATATGAATGGGGAATTTGAGGGAGAGGCAGAGGTCTTTCAGACGAGCTTGAATCAAATGTGTTTTGCCGCCAATATTTGGTGCCCACCGTGTCTGGATGGGCTCAGAGGCGGTCGTGTCACATCTGATTGAAGTTACTATATACCTCTATTGACAACAGTGGAAATTGGGTTGATTAGGATGTGAAGTGTCTGGGATAGTAAGTAATTTCCATCTCGCAAAGACTTGCTTCGGGCAGCCGACAATCGATAGTGGTTGTTTTTCCGCTTCATTCAAAATTTCAGAGAATTAGCATTCACGTTTACCCTGGGCCCTGGCAACTAAATTCAAATCCAATTTGTATTCGATTACGAATATCCATACATCATTCTACGTTTTGTTATTTATTTCTTCAGAACCATGACAAAGATTTATTCCACCTTTATATATGAATATGATTTATAAATGTCGTGATCTTCGAATTCAGTAGGTTGGATGCACTTTGAGTCAAACAATTATTTCATCCAATACAATATGCTGACACGAAAAACAGTTCATCTTATGTTAATTATACAAGTACTGAGTGTTACCTCGCCTAAATTTTTTAGATCATTACAACACATGGACAACATAGGGGGTCTTACAACATAATCCATTCAGAGACATGACACAACATGCATGTATACTAATCTAATGACAATTTCAACTAGTATCTAAAGAAGAACTTGGATTACCCTGGGCTTCTGATAGCGGAAGCAACAGGACCTCCTCCGTCTTCAAATGCAACATTCTTACTTCCTCCAATTCTTGGATTGCTTGCATAATGTGTGCAGCTAATTGCATAATTTCCAGCCTCAAGATCAAGATTACCTCATTCATGGAAGCCACACCATCTCTTTCTGCCTCGAGTAGAGCCTCAAGAACTATAATATATGTGCTGAGACCACTCTCCGGTGGTGTTGCCTTGAACTGCTACCATATGGTAACATGGATGGTGCACTGCTTCCAAAAATAGATTCTGGGGTTGTACATTGTGTCCTAGTGTGAACGACATCCTGAAAGGTTTCCGCTGGACATAAATAACAGATAGTTATCGCATGATCTAGGAAGTAAGTTTACATGGTAAACGACATAAATATTATTGCCGAGCATATTTAAATGGTTCGAAGTAGCATCAGCCGAAAAGAAATTAAAATGGTAAGATGATACTAGGGATGTAAGTGGCAAATAAACGGCATCCGCCAGTTGAAGGAAATATGCCCTTGTAGCGACCAGACCTCAAACAGTCTGATCTCTGTGCATCAGTGTCATCCCTGGATCGGTAATGCTGACACGCACAGTACTTGAGGATCTATAACAGAGTAGCAATCACACACTTATTACATCGAATGTCTCAAAAGAGAACTTATTACAATAATATGGCTTAAGGCCATCTAAAAGATAACAGTGGAAGGCTTGGAAGATAAAGTGAGTCCATCAACTCCAATGGCATCACCGAGTGAAAGACAACGACCTATGACACCTTACTCGTCATCTGAAAAGTCTGCAACATGAACATTGTAGCCCGAAACGGGTCAGCACATGGAATATGCTGGCAATGTAACACATAGAGTAATGAACAGAATAAATGCTATCACTACATGCATATGTGGCTGGTGGAAAGCTCTATGGTTAATAGTTTTGCATAAAGCCAATTTTTTCCTACAAGAAAGGAATAAATTTTATTTAACTATCATGGTGGTTGCTAAACATTGAGAAGGTTCCTCCAACTCAATCCCAATTAAGCATCATCATTAAACCCAATCAAATTATATTTAGAGTGATGAGATCAACATGATAATCCAAGAACTACAAAGTCAAAATGTCCATAACCGGGGACACGGCTAACCATGATTAGTTTATACACTCTGCAGAGGTTTGCACACTTTTCCCCACAAGACTCGAATACATCCATGGTCGGAGACTCGAGACACAGTCTTTCTAAAGCATTAACTCTCTACTCTGGATAGACAGTACCACCTACAACCCACTACATCTGCTAGTCTACCTCTTCAAGAGCTTCACGCAACTTACTCAACTATGCCAGAGACCATACTAGCTTGTGGCTGCACACGGAAGTTTCTAGCATGAATAATCTTATGATCCCTTTGAGCCTGGGTGGAGGACCATAGGATGATCACACGGGTACTCCGGGATATCCTGGGACAACACTCGATTCTCCAGGTGCCCTGACAACCAGTGGGTACTCCAGGGTGCCTCAAGCAATCCACCCAGATGTGTATTTAAGTAGCCACCTTAATTCAACCATTAATTAACAATACTCACATCTGTCATGAATCACTCGGACCAAACCACATCTACGAGCATAGCATAGCAATATAAGCAACCTAAGAGTAACTCCCAAAGGTTTGATAATAAACAGGTAAATAGGTACTACCTCATCTACTTCCCAAAACCCACATGTTAATCAGATCCTAACCATGCAATAGTTTGAGGATTGATCTAATGCAATAGAACTGGGTAGTAAAGGGATATGATCAAAGTGTTACTTGCCTTGCTGATGATCCGTGAAACCTAGAGACTCGTAGTAGCACGCTTCGCACTCTGGGTACTCTATCACAAACAAACAAGCATACAATAAGCACTCAACTAGAAGCATGGGTAAAACTCAAATAAGAGATCTAACCAGAAAGTTCAACTTAAGATCCCCGGTTTGCAAAAAGAATCAAATCAAACGAAGCAACAAAACTCAAACTCTGAAAGAAACACGATCCGTTTACTAATCTGGACTTAAGTCAAATTTTATAGTAGCAAAATCTTGTACAAGTTGGTTAAACAGAAAGAGGGCTTCGAGACGAAGATCTAGGTGCTTGAATCGCCTGATTCCGATAAACGAGCAAAAAGATAAACTAAAACGAAAACCAGGGCAGAAATCTCGATCGAGAATAATCGCGGAAAACCCTGAAAAAAGAAAAACTGACGAACAGGCTAACGAATGAACGTTCGCTGTCTGCGGCAAACGGGTGAAAACCGTTCTTAAAACGAACATACGAATGGGCGTTCTCTAAATAACTAAACCGAAAAAAACCGATCTAGAAAAATAAAATAACCACGGGTTTCTAAAAAAACTGAACGGTTAAACGGCAAAAACCAGCGGCGGCGGCGGCTCCGGCGGGAAATCTGGCGGTAGCGGCGAGCAACTCCGGCGTGCGGCGGGGTCGGCGGCGAGGCGGCGAGCGGCGGCGACGGCATCCGGTGGCGGGGTGGTGGTGCGGGCGGCGATGTCCGGAGGCGGCGGCGTCCGGCGGCGCTGGCGGCGGGGGTGGCGGGGGCGGTGGCGGGTTAGGGTTAGGGTTTCGGCGGCGGGGCGGGCTGATGGGCTGCGGGGTCGAGGGTGCTGGTTATAAAGGCTGGCCGGGCGAGTCTTAGTCGGGCACAGCCCGGCTAGATCGGTTGACTTTTTTTTAAAATAATTCCACGCAGAAAAACGAAGAAAATAAATACTAAACGGACTCCAAACATCCTGAACTAAAATTTCCCCATCCTCTAAAAATATAGCGGACAAAGCGAACATTTATTTGGGCCTCTAATGCAATTTTGAAAAACGCTTATTTTTCCTAATTCAAATAAAATAGCGATAAAACTCTGAATAAAATTCTTATTTGATTTTAATATTTAACCTCTAATATTTCTTTATTTTGAGGAAGTCATTTTATCCCCTCTCTTTTATTTTCATAAAAGAAATATTCCAAGAGAAAATAATTAAAATCAAACGATCCTCTTTTCAAAATTTGAGAAAACTCAAATATGAAAATAGCGAAATCCCCAACTCTCTCCGTGGGTCCTTGAGTTGCGTAGAATTTCTAGGATCAAGCCAAAATGCAATAAAATATGATATGCAATGATGATATAATGTATAACATTCCAAATTGAAAATTTGGGATGTTACAGCCCTAGAGGCGATAATAAAGTTGTTATTTATATTTCCTTATATCAATGTAAATGTTTATTATTCATGCTAGAATTGTATTAACCGGAAACTTAGTACATGATGTGTGAATACATAGACAAAACAGAGTGTCCCTAGTATGCCTCTACATGACTAGCTCGTTAATGAAAGATGGATATGTTTCCTGACCATAGATGTGTGTTGTCATTTGATGAAGGGGGTCACATCATTAGAGAATGATGTGATGGACATGTCCCATCCGTTAGCTTAGCATAATGATCGTTTAATTTATTGCTATTGCTTTCATCATGACTTATACATGTTCCTCTGACTATGAGATTATGCAACTACCGAATACCGGAGTAACACCTTGTGTGCTATCAAACGTCACAACGTAACTGGGTGATTATAAAGATGCTCTACAGGTGTCTCCGATGGTGTTTGTTGAGTTGGCCTAGATCAAGATTAGGATTTGTCACTCCGTCTATCGGAGAGGTATCTCTGGGCCCTCTCGATAATGCATATCACTATAATCCTTGCAAGCAATGTGACTAATGAGTTAGTTGCGGGATGATGCATTATGAATCGAGTAAAGAGACTTGCCGGTAACGAGATTAAACTAGGTATGATGATACCGACGATCGAATCTCGGGCAAGTAACATACCAATGACAAAGGGAACAACGTATGTTGTTATGCAGTTTGACCGATAAAGATCTTCGTAGAATATGTAGGAGCCAATATGAACATACAGGTTCTGCTATTGGTTATTGACCGGAGATGTGTCTCGGTCATGTCTACATAGTTCTCGAACCCGTAGGGTCCGCACGCTTAACGTTTGATGACAATTTGTATTAGGAGTTATGTGATTTGATGAACCGATGTTTGTTCGGAGTCCCGGGTGAGATCACGGACATGACGAGGAGTCTTGAAATGGTCTAGAGGTAAAGATTTATATATTGGAAGGTTGCATTTGGACACCGGAATGGTTCCGAGTGGTTTGGGCATTTTTCCGGAGTACCGGGAGGTTACCAGAACTCCTCGGGAGAAGTTATGGGCCTTATGGGCCATAAGAGGGAAGCACACCAGCCCACAAGGGGCTGGTCTGCCCCCCCTTGGGCAGGAGGCCAATTAGGATTAGGAAAAGGGGGCCGCCCCCCTTCCTTCTCCTTCTCCCTTCCCCCTTTCCTACTCCGTATGGGAGGTGGAATCCTACTAGGACTAGGGAGTCCTAGTAGGACTCCACACCTTGGCACGCCCCGCTAGGTCCGGCTGCCTATCCCTCTCCCTCCTTTATGTACGGAGGCAGGGGCACCCTAGAACACACAAGTTGATCTTTTAGCCATGTGCGGTGTCCCCCTCCACAGTTACGCACCTCGGTCATATCGGCGTAGTGCTTAGGCGAAGCCCTGCATTGGTAACTTCATCATCACCGTCACCACGCCGTCGTGCTGATGGAACTCTCCCTCGGCCTCAACTGGATCAAGAGTTTGAGGGACATCACCGAGCTGAATGTGTGCAGATCGTGGAGGTACCGTGCGTTTGGTACTTGATCGGTTGGATCACGAAGACGTTCGACTACATCAACCACGTTACTAAACGCTTCCGCTTCCGATCTACGAGGGTACGTGGACACACTCTCCCCACTCATTGTTATGCTTCTCCTAGATAGATCTTGCATGATCGTAGGATTTTTTTTGAACTACTGCGTTCCCCAACAGTGGCATCCGAGCTAGGTCTACGCGTAGATGTTATATGCATGAGTAGAACACAATGAGTTGTGGGTGATAATAGTCATACTGCTTACCAGCATGTCAAACTTTGATTCGGCGGTATTGTTGGATGAAGCGGCCCAGACCGACATGACATGACCGCGTTGATGAGACTGGTTTTATCGACGTGCTTCGCACACATGTGGCTAGTGGGTGTCTATTTGTCCAACTTTAGTTGAATCGAGTTTGACTACGCTCGGTCCTCGTTGAAGGTTAAAATAGCACACTTGACGAAAAATCATTGTCGTTTTGATGCGTAGGTAAGAATTGTTCTTGCTAGAAGCCCGTAGCAGCCACGTAAAACTTGCAACAACAAAGTAGAGGACGTCTAACTTGTTTTTGCAGGGCTTGCTGTGATGTGATATGGTCAAGACATGATGATATATAAATTGTTAGATGACATGATCATGTTTTGTAGAAGTTATCGGCAACTGGCAGGAGCCTTATGGTTGTCGCTTTATTGTATGAAATGCAATCACCATTTAATTGCTTTATTTTATCACTAAGCGGTAGCGATATTCGTAGAAGCAATGGTTGGTGAGACGACAACGATGCTTCGATGGAGATCAAGGTGTCAAGCCGGTGACGATGGTGATCATGACGGTGCTTTGGAGATGAAGATCAAAGGCATAAGATGATGATGGCCATATCATATCACTTATTTTGATTGCATGTGATGTTTATCTTTTATGAATCTTATTTTCCTTAGTACAGCGGTAGCATTATAAGATGATCTCTCACTAAAAATTTCAAGGTATAAGTGTTCTCCCTGAGTATGCACCGTTGCAACAGTTCTTCGTGCCGAGACACCACGTGATGATCGGGTGTGATAAGCTCTACGTTCACATACAACGGGTGCAAGCCAGTTTTGCACATGTAGAATACTCAGGTTAAGCTTGACGAGCCTAGCATATGCAGATATGGCCTCGGAACACTGAGACCGAAAGGTCAAGTGTGAATCATATAGTAGATATGATCAACATAATGATGTTCACCATTGAAAACTGCTCCATCTCATGTGATGACCGGACATGGTTTAGTTGATATGGATCACCTGATCATTTAGATGACTAGAGGGATGTCTATATAAGTGGGAGTACTTAAGTAGTATGATTAATTGAACTTTAATTTATCATGAACTTAGTCCTGATAGTATTTGTATATCTATGTTGTAGATCAATAGCTCGCGTATAGCTTCCCCGTATTATTTTTGGTATATTCCTAGAGAAAACTAAGTTGAAAGATGATAGTAGCAATGATGCGGACTGGTTCCGTGATCTGAGGATTGTCCTCATTGCTGCACAAAAGAATTATGTCCTTGATGCACCGCTAGGTGACGGACCTATTACAGGAGTAGATGCAGACGTTATGAACGTTTGGCAAGCTTGGTATGATGACTGCTTGATAGTTTAGTGCACCATGCTTTACGGCTTAGAACCGGGACTTCAAAAATGTTTTGAACGCAACAGAGCATATAAGATGTTCCAAGAGTCGAAATTGGTGTTTCAAACTCATGGCCGAGTTGACAGGTATGAGACCTCTAACAAGTACTTTGCCTACAAGATGGAGGAGAATAGCTCAACTAGTGAGCATGTGCTCAGATTGTCTGAGTACTACAATGGCTTGAATCAAGTGGGAGTTAATCTTCGAGATAAAATGGTGATTGACAGAGTTCTCTAGTCACTATCACCAAGTTACTAAAACTTTGTGATGAACTATAATATGCAAGGGATGACAAAAACGATTCACAATCTCTTCATGATGCTGAAATCAACGAAGGTAGAAATCAAGAAAAGCATCAAATGTTGATGGTTGACAAGACCACTAGTTTCAAGTAAAATGTCATGGGAAAGAAAGGGAACTTCAAGAAGAATGGCAAGCAAGTTGCCCCTCCTATGAAGAAGCCCAAAGCTAGACCCAAGCCTAAAACTGAGTGCTTCTACTGCGAAGGAAATGGTCACTGGAAGTGGAACTACCCCAAATACTTGGCGGATAAGAAGGATGGAAAAGTGAACAAAAGTATATATGATATACAAGTTATTGATGTGTACTTTACTAGCGTTCATAGTAGCCCCTGGGTATTTGATACTGGTTCAGTTGCTATGATTAGTAACTCGAAATAGGAGTTACAAAATGAACAAAGACTAGTTGAGGGCAAGGTGATGATGTGTGTTGGAAGTGATTCCAAGGTTGATAAGATCACCATCGCACACTCCCTTTACCTTCGGGATTAGTGTTGAACCTAAAATAAATGTTACTTGGTGTTTGCGTTGAGCATAATATGATTGGATCATGTTTATTGCAATACGATTATTCATTTAAGTCAAAGAATAATTGTTATTCTGTTACCATGAATAAAACCTTCTCTGGTCATACACCCAACGTGAATGGTTTATTGAATCTCGATCGTAGTGATACACATATTCATAATATTGATGCCAAAAGATGCAAAGTTGATAATGATAGTGCAACATATTTGTGACACTGCCGTTTAGGTCATATTTGTGTAAAGCGCATGAAGAAACTCCGTGCTGATGGGCTTTTGGAATCACTTGATTCTTGCGAACCATGCCTCATGGGCAAGATCACTAAGACTCCCTTCTCTGGAACAATGGAGCGAGCAACTGACTTATTGGAAATAATACATACTGATGTATGCGATGCGATGAGTGTTGGGGCTCGTGGCGGGTATCGTTATTTTCTGATCTTCACAGATGATTTGAGCAGATATGGGTATATCTACTTGATGAAACATAAGTATGAAACATTTGAAATGTTCAAAGAATTTCAGAGTGAAGTGGAAAATCATCATAACCATAAAATAAAGTTTCTACGATCTGATCGCGGAGGCGAATATTTGAGTTACAAGTTTGGTCTTCATTTGAAACGATGTGGAATAGTTTCACAACTCACGCCACCTGGAACACCACAGCGTAATGGTGTGTGCGAACGTCATAACCGTACTTTATTAGATATGGTGCGATCTATGATGTCTCTTAGCGGTTTATCACTATCGTTTTGGGGTTATGCGTTAGGGACAGCTGCATTCACGTTAAATAGGGCACCATCTAAATCCGTTGAGATGACACCATATGAACTGTGGTTTGGCACACTCACCTCACTCACGACCCCCGCTACAAATAAGCACCCTTTGTCTCCTTGTGCACCACTCTCCTATTTCTATCTCTCCCACATGCGGACCCGCCCAACTCCTTCCCTATAGACATATATGTCATGGCTCTTTCCATAGCTCCCTAACGTATCATCATTCTCAATCTCGCACATTGTTCTCTACACCATCTATTCTAGATCTCTCATGAAGTCTCTATCACACACGATGACTCTTTTCCCTTGCATCTCCGTACATAGGCCACTTTCGAACAACCAACCTTGTCTCCCTATCTATACACCACTTCTGCACACAAACGACCCCTCTCTTCCTCTCTCTCCCTTGCTAGCTCTCTCTCTCTCTCTCGCTCTCACACCCCTCTCACACACACACACACTCAATGTCTCTTCCAAATAGTCTGCTCCCTGCCCGCACCCATGCTACCCCACTACTACACATGCCTTTGTCTCTCTTTGACACACATGTCACACCATTCCCCCTTCCCTACTAGGTTTACATAATTAGTGGTCTCTCTTCTCCACATACACACACTCCCTCTCTCACACACACATGCACATGAACACACACAGACACGTGCAAACACCCATCTATCTGGATCCTTCTTTTAATACACACACCCTTGCATATTCTCTCCAGCTCTAGGTATGTATATATCCCCCTCTCTCTAGCTCACATGCACACCAAAATTTTCCATCTCTTTGACTCACACATCTCTCCCCATGTCCAACTATGTATCTCACACACTCACTCTCTGATTATGTCTATGTGTCTCCATGTTACACAACACAAAGCCCCATGCACATGTCTCTCTCTATCCTCCACACAGAGAAATGAAGAATCTCTTATCATTGCCTCAGTCTCTACACATATCACACATGCACGCTGTCTCTCTCTCGCACACACGCTCAACAAAGGTTTTCCCATGAATAACTTACCATCTATTCATCAACGGTCCTAGCAGTACGGCGAACACGAGACGTGAAAAAGGATAAATTAATCTACACATGCGTAGAAGTCCTAGTATGAATACTAGGACTAAAGCAAGCTGAAAGCGCGTTGCCGTCACCCCCTCCTTATCGGCGACGAGAAAACCTTTGTTTTACACAGTCGAGAAGTCGTCGTGCTAAGGCCCCACATGCTCAGCCGTTGAATAGAATGTATATCTAATTTTATGGAAACAAGTATCAATAATACGTTTGTATCTCCATACTCATATCTCTTCTCTTATAGAAAACCGAGTTGGTGATGATGGTATGCCTGTCATGTTGCAATATAGACCGTCTGGTCTATATCTGACGGATAGAAATTAAACTAAAAGATATCTGCACCTCTCTCCACATTTGTAGACAAGGCCTTCCCTCATTCATCCTTATCTCCCACAACCTCATTGTTGAGCAATTAAAAAAGGAAGCCTTTGCAACAAATTGGCATGGTGGGTGCTGCCGGCGTCGTCCATCCCCATGCCTCCGCTCAGTCCGACCACCAATCACCACCATGCCCCACTCTTCCTCACCATATCTCTCCTCTTTCTCGAGATATCATTAGTTTTTACACATGGAATTACTCCCGCATGGGTCAATCACAACAGGTGTTTTATAAAAAAATGCATCTTGATGTTTTGTGCAATGCATGGGCATCTTGCTAGTACTCCTACAAAAGACTTAGTTGGTGATGATGGTGTGTCTGCCATCCATCATTTCTGACCATTAGATCTACATCTAACGACTGTGAGGTAAGTTGTTGCCTTTTCTCAACAACATCCCACTTCTCTACCAATTTGCAGAAAAACTCTTAATTAGTATCTTAAAACCAACCACATCCCTCCCTCACCTCACTAAAACAGCCAAAGGAATATATTCTGATTGAAACATAATATATTTCTAGTGATATATGTATATCAAAATTAGACTGTTTTCTATCAAGTTTGTGAATAAGTATTATTCAATTTATGATCCGTTGCAACACACATGAACATTGCTAGTATATCCAACCATGCAAATAAAAAATTGCTAGTATTTCCACAGTTTCGAGTTTTCCATCAAGATATTAGTCATTCATGGTCGATATTTAGTTTGAATTAAGTACACATAGGCACTATGTAACTAGCCGTGCTTATTGGCTTCCAAAGCTTAACTTTCACTCCTACTTACAGTATGTAGAGTATTTAACAAAAAACTACCATTTTCAATCAGCCCTAGGAAGAAACTATTGTACAAAAGATGGCAAAAACACACACAAAATTTCTTAATCCGTGCCAAAAAACTACTACCTAGTGCCGATGAGGCTCGTTTAAACCCATTTATGATAGGGTTGGACCGCACGTCCATGCTGACGAGGCAGCTTAAACCAACACATTTTGTTTGATCATTGACACGAGGGACCCACATCTGACCTTCTATCCTGCTCTTCCTCCTCCAATCATTATTTTTCTTGAACATTACTTCAAATAGTTCTTATGCGTGTTCATCAGTGGCGCTAGTGATGAGCGAGCTGGACGCCGCTCCACCTGACAGTCCGGACGCCGCGTTGGCCTCCACGGGTTGGCTGGCTGGCCCGAGCGTGGCCCACGCGTGAACAAGCCATCGCTCCGGCCTTCGCTCGAGCCAGATGGCTGGCCTTAGCGTGGCGTGCGCGAGCAAGCCGCCGCACCCCCGTGCCAACCTAGCTAGCAAACCTTGCATACAAGCAACTAGATGCATCCAGCAGGGTGTGTGCTATCTTGGCAAGCTAGCGGCCATGAGCGACGCACGGAGCTAGCATCTAGGCTGCTGCAAGTTGGGCTCCGCGCCATCGGCGCTTTTGACCTCGCCTTCTGTCGGTGGAGGTAGCTGTGCCCCATGGCCGAGGATGACTAGGTGGACGGGTTGGAGATAGGAGGTCACTCGGGGATTTTTGTCCAGACTGACATGTAGGTACCACAAGTCATAACGCCTAACTTGCCAGTCTAATAGAAGGCGTTGACTTAAGGGGCGATATGGGTTGAAACATGCCTATAACGACACTTTGTAGACTAGTCGTTTCTTGGTATTAGTGGTTTCTTGTAAGGAACAATGTACTAGCGACAGAAGGCAATTCTAGGTTGCGTTGTACTCCAACGAGTACTACTAGTGGTCACGGGAGTGTATAGCTCATTTTGTGGGTTCGATCCCCGGCCAAATGCATGGCGGCCTTTTTTTAAATAGTAACCTCATTGCAAGCCAATATTGTACACTAGTAGTTTGACTTTTGAAGTCGAACAGACGTGTCACACCACAATCTAGGTGCACTGGGTAGCCCAACCACGTGAATGGGTTTTCCCTCCCATTACTCGTGGCTCGTGTACTAGACTAGTACTCCTATATATCAATTCACACCATGCAAAGTTTCTCCCCTGCCTGCTCGCTCTAGCCGTACCTCGCTTGCAGCTTCCTCATCAGCTATCATATTTAAACTAGCGCCTCTCAATTAAGCCCGACGAGCTAGAAAATCTTGGCGCGACATTGGGAACTGTGCAATATGGCTCTATACGTAAAGTGCTACTCTACTACTCTGTAGCTTGTGGCACTGCAGCATGGACGTTGCTCCATTATCGGCTCTATAAAAAATACCTCTTGACGTGATTTTTTTTGTTTTGAAATGGAGGCAAAAGCATTGCCTCATCTCCTTCATAAAGAAGGAACTAACAAAGTTCGACGAGACCCCTTACACCTCCACAAATGGAAACGAAAAGCCTAGTCTCATTGTATCAAAGAACTCAAATGTTCTGCCCCCGCAGTAACCGTCGTTGATAAACAGGCTGCTAGTGTGTGTGTGAGAGGAGCGACTGATTAGGCTGGCTACGCGCTTGAATAGAGCATGGAGAGTATGCACTACGAATGTGTACTTTCCCTGCATTGACAGTACAATGATGGTTCTAGAGAACAGTAGTACCTTCCACTTGCAACTGTAGCTCCTTGGCCTTGAGATTCAAGAGTTCAAAACTGGTGCACTATAGAAGTACAGTACATCACACTACTAGTTGAGAAAGTAGTAGTACTACTGCTATAGTACTACCTAGTAAATAATAGCCTCACCATCATGGGGCACGAGGCACTACCACTATGTGTGCTTGCATAACTTCCTTAGCGAAGGGATGAGGCCCTGCGGTTACGCTCTTATCTCCTCCTTGCAATTCCCCTCCCCCTAAAGAGACCAAGGCAGTTCGTCGCTGCTCCCATAGATTCGCCAGGCGGTTCTCCTCCTCATCGGGGCTCGGAGACCTTGGAGGACGATCTTCTGGGAGAAATTACACGCTGTTCTGAAGTCCTCACCACCACAAGACTCGGTGCTTCCTGCACCAACTATTTTAAGAAAGTGCTTAAACAGGATTGGGAAAATGCCATGCTTGTTGGTCTTCCATGCATCCTCGAGGAGAAGGTTATTCTATGGGACAATCCATCGAACAGTCCACCGCTCCCTGGCCATGGTTGCATGTTGACTCTGCTAGAGTTGCCGACATCGAGAGGTAGTCGAATTTTGTCCAATGAGCAGGTCAGCCATGGAGTTTGATCATGTAGTGTATATTCTAACTATAGTACTTGGTTATTCCATCCCATAATTTCTCCACTGCCCACCGCCTTATATATAGGTCTGGGTTGGTGCAAACAAAGATTGGCTTGCATATCTTCGGCCGGATACCACCATCATTTTGCACAACATCCACAGCAGTGCGGCTGTTCCCGTAGACCCCTTCTCCACCATTGGGATCAGCCTTCCGGACTGGCTGTGCTTGAATACGTATGATGATGCCTACATGAGATTGAAGAAGATAGCAATTATGGACCCGCCGACAAAGCGACGCGGCTACGACGATTACTATCTCATCGCGGTGTTCGACGCAAGGATTGCCATCAATACAAGAGGCAGTAACGACAGAGGCTGGCACATGTTGGCTGCGACAGATTTGTACCCCTACATGTTCGAAGACGTCATGCGCCATGTAGGCCGCATCTTCGCGGTGACAAGCCAGGGGACTTCTTTCATCTGATTGCCATCCTACGGTACGGGAGATTACAAACGGAATACACAAACCATCATTTGCATCCCTAACGTTACTCCATTATTTTGCAGGGACCAGTCATCCCCCGACCAAAATAATATCGCCGATCCTGGATGTGCATTTGCATTTGCTATTTGGTCTAACCTAGAACCTTGTAGCTAACTTTGGCATATTGGGATCAACTATCTTAGCAGTCGTTACCCATGGTACCACTGATGTGCAAGATGGTCACATAATCTATGACGATTGGACCGTCACCATCTACCCAGGCATTCCATTTTCTCATTGTTGTGTGTTAGAGTACACTACAAAAAAATGCAGTTTCAAGATGATATGTGTTTTTCACAGTAGGTCATGTTTTCTGTCATGCATGTACATCCATGAAGATTTTATGACAGAATCAAGATAGTCATACATGTGTTGTCATATAAGTGTTCCATGACATTACCAAAATTGTCATCACAAAAGTGTCCACTTCCATGACGATAAATGGCGCGTTATGGAAGTTCTTTCGACAAGGGTAACAGACACATGGCATCCACCATAACAGGTCGCCATTAAGCTATCGAGTCTGATATTGGATCCGATAACCCATTAACAGCCCGGACCAATGTGGATTTTCCATGTGTAAAATTCTCAATGGCCAAAGGAACCACATGTCGGCTCACCGTTGGGACAGATGTCATCCACTCATTGGACAGGAGGCGCCTATGGTACATTGACACGTGGCACGGCCCAACAGAGGCCCATTCCAGTGAAAAGGCCGGCCTGTTTGACTTGGTCAAAAGGTAGCAGGCTGGCCCACGGAAATATTATTAGCAACCTGTTCGTATATAGCCCGTTTACAGCCCGCTAACTCATGGCACGTTATGGCCTATGCGAATTAGGCCTAGTAGTTTCATCTGGACCGTCCAATATGATTCCATCCCGTTGTAACTTACGGCCCATGTATGGCCGATGACGTCTTTTGGCCCATATGAGGCCCTTTGTAACTCTTGGCCCATTAACGATCGTGGTGAAACTGGCCCATATGGACATTGTACCGCTTTATACCCATTAATGACCCATTATTCCATTGGGCTATTTCCAACCCGTATTATCTTTCAACCTTCTCAAGGACCATTTATTCTTGGGCTTATTTCCAGCATTCAGTTACTTACGGTTCGTTACTGGCCTTTTCTGCTTGTGGGCCAAATTCAGCCCATGGTTACAGTCGGCCCATTTGTGGCCCGTTAATCCGTTGGGACGTTGTCGGTGTCAAAACCGGCGGATCTCGGGTAGGGGGTCCCGAACTGTGCGTCTAAGGCTAACGGTAACAGGAGGCAGGGGACACGATATTTTACCCAGGTTCGGGCCCTCTCGATGGAGGTAATACCCTACTTCGCGCTTGATTGATCTTGATGATATGAGTATTACAAGAGTTGATCTACCACGAGATCGTAGAGGCTAAACCCTAGAAGCTAGCCTATGATTATGTTGTCCTACGGACTAAACCCTCCAGTTTATATAGACATCGGAGGGGGCTAGGGTTACACAGAGTCGGTTACAGAGAAGGAGATCTACATATCCGAATTGCCAAGCTTGCCTTCCACACAAAGGAGAGTCCCATCCGAACACGGGACGAAGTCTTCAATCTTGTATCTTCATAGTCCAATAGTCCAGCCAAAGTATATAGTCCGGCTGTCCGAGGACCCCTTAATCCAGGACTCCCTCGGTAGCCTCTGAACCAGGCTTCAATGACGATGAATCCAGCGCGCAGATTGTCTTCGGCATTGCAAGGCGGGTTCATTCTCCGAATACTCCATAGAAGGTTTTGAACACAACAATTGTGTCCGGCTCTGCAAAACCAATTCCACATACCACCGTAGAAAGCACAATATTCCACAAATCTAATCTGCTGACAACTTTTTATAGCGTGACATCACGCCACGGCCCGGTCTTTATTCAAACCGTTTTTCACAACCTGCCACCGCACATATCGCGAGGCGGTTTTATCGGCACGTCTTGTCGAAGCAGAGAGCGTGTCCCCTTATCGCGTGATTCTCATCAATACGGGCGTGGGTAACCCAACCGCGCCATCAATCGTGGCACTTGGGGAATAAGCCATTTTAACGGGCAAGTGGGGAAGCGCAGGATCTCTTCTACCTTTATAAGGGGATAAGAACTTCCACTTTCACCCACGCCTTCTTCCTCTGCGCATCCATTCCCTCTTGTTCAAGCCCTAGTGCTCAGGCGTTCGTCTTCTCCACCAAAAAGGTTTCCCGAAAATGTCTGGATCCGGAGCAGGAGGCAAATGGATGGCCTCTACCGTCCGGGAGAAGGATATCAAAAAGCTTCGGGGGGCAGGGTATTTGGCCAAGAGAACTGGCCACCGTCTTCTGACGGCGGGACAAATCGTCCCCACCCCAGGACCCCACGAGAGGGTGGTATTCCTCCCTTATTTTGTCCGCGGGCTAGTGTTTCCCCTCCACACATTTGTTTGTGGCATCATGTATTATTATGGGATCGATTTTCATGATCTATCCCCCAATTCTTTCCTCAACATCTCGACATTCATCATCGTGTGCAAGGCCTTTCTCTGCGTCCCGCCACACTTCGGCTTATGGCTGAAGGTTTTTAATGTGAAGCCCAAGGTAGTGAGCGACGAGCATGTCGAATACGGAGGTGCCATGGTGAGCAAGATGCCCAATGTTACATGGCCAACAGGTACTTTCAATAATTCCGTCAAGGAGTGGCAGCAGCAGTGGTTCTACATCATCGAGCCGTGTGGCAAGGAATGGGCCACCGCTCCAGAGTTCAGATCCGGCGCCCCCTACGACTTACCTCCTGGCCCAAGAAGGGCCTGAACTAGGCTTCGTCTGGCGAGCTATCGGAGCTCCAGACGCACGTCCAAGACATGGAAGAAAAGAACATCAAGCTCGTCAGTGTAGTCCAGGTGATGTTAGTTCGCCGGATTCTACCTTGTCAACACCGGGCTTGCAATTTATGGGAGTTCGACCCGGCCAAGCACCATACCTTGCTAGAGCTCTTCGGCTCCTCGCATAAGGACATCTGGAAGGTGCTTTTCAAGTCCGGCAAATCGTGGCCGGACTCCGCTGAGGACCACGGGTACCAACTATCCCGGCCTACAAGTTCGGTAAGTGATTTGTTCGCTGACAATTCACATGTTTTATTCGCATATCCTTTAAGAAAAATGCTTGTAGTGTTTCCCCCAAACTTCCTAGGGCTGGGCTAAGAAGGTGGGGCAGATCTACTATCCGGCCCCGCTGCCCGAAGAACCGGCCAACCCACTTTTGATGAAGATGCTGGTCCCGGCGCCTTACAAGACGCCGAAGAAGAAGGCCGAAAAGGAAGCCAAGAAGACCAGGGGCGGCGTCCATCGTCATGGCACTTCGGATACAAGATCCGAAGATTCCAATGCCCATTCTTCCTCTAAAGAGGATGAGGAGGAGGAAGGAGATGAATCCCTCGCGAGGGGGGAAGAAAGAAAAGGACGACCTCCACATCCTTGGAGGCTGATTCGCCTAAGAGGGGAAAAACTCCTCTTCAAGAGGAGTCCTCCGCCGCCGCCGATAGCAGCCCGGAGTGGGATCCCTGGGTCGAGCCCCTGGTGAACTCGTGAGTATAAAATCCAAACACACTCATGTGTCCAGACTTGTCATGGCATGACATTCTGATCTGGGTTGTACTTTTTTCAGCCCAGCGAAGCTCCGCGCCGAACAATCCTCGTCAGATGATTTGCTGGGTTCGGATGCAATGGAGAGCAGGACACGCCCGAAGGCCCCCTCCTCCAAACATGTGAATGAGACCGAGGTTTGTCCCAGAAGGACCCAGGCCACGGAGGGGGGGGGGGGAGATTGCAAAGGCGGCGCCAGGAGGCCCGACTTCAGGGGCCGGACACAAGGAGAGAAAGCTCCCGTGGACATCGCCGTCGGGGGTCATATTGAATCCGGCCCCCAGTCGGACACAATTCTAGATACCCATAAGGTCCCAAAGTCAGACAGGCGGCCTCCGTCAGTTGGAGAAGGTATGTCTGCTCCACCAGCCACCTCTGTCTAACCAGAGGTGCCGGATACTTTCTTGGTGGCGCTGAAGGGTGCCTCCATCGTTGATGAACACCGTGCCCATATGGGTGCAGTGATTGAGAAGATTCAGTCCGCTGAGAGTTCTCTGAATGAATCCTATATCAGCCTCATAAGAGGCTTTGAGGTATGTTTGTATGAGGTTTAGAAGAATGTCATAGTATAGATAGCAGCCCTTGATACACTGTTTGGTGAAAAAAAGAACCAAACAGAGGATCAAATTTATGTTCGCAGGAGACTCACTTGATGACATGTATCACTCTTTTTTTATATAAGAAGGCGTATAGCGACTGCCGCCTCTCATGCTGCGGAAGTATCCGGACTGAGGCATAGTCTGGAGCGGGCCGAAGGAGAACTTTGCCAATTGAAAAAAAAGCTGGAGGATAACCAAGGTATGGAGAAACCTTGTTTAGTTAGCACAAATGGATAAGTGTGAATGATGAAAATATTATTGTAATGTGCTCTAGGGGCGACGGCCGAAATTGAGGTTAATAAAAGGTTGTGGCCGAAGCCGAGAAGAAGGCAGTCGCCGAGCAGGCTCTCCGTGAGAAACACGAGGCCAGAGTTATTGAGGCTGAGCGAGAGCTTCAAGAGGCCGTAAAGAAATGCGAGACTTTGGAGCAAAGTTTAGCAGGGATAGAATCCGAACTCTCCCAGGCTCGCCAAGCCGCAAGTGATGCCCGGGGGGAAGCCCAAGGTGCCCTGAAGGAAATCCAGGAGGCGAGGAAGATTGCGGCTGGTAAGGCTTTTTCTGTACAAAGCGGGTATTTGAAAGGGGAAAATCAAGTTCAGAGTTTAAATTCTGATTTCTCCAGGGGTATTTGCGGAGCTGCCACGGAGCATATCTGATGCCGCCCAATTCTACCGAGCCGAAGAGAGAAATACTGCGGATAAGCTCTTCTAGATGCAGTATCTGGCGCCGAATTATCTGGTGCTGTTTTCCGATCAACTGAAGCAGCTGGTCAAGCTGCATAAGGCGGCCGAGCTAGCCATGAAGGATTTGATTATCCGGTTGTGGCCCGCCGAGCCGATTCCAAGCAGTTACTTCGGGCTTGTGCAGCGGATTGTGAGTGCCTGCCCCCGACTCGAAGTCATCAAGCGGTCGGTCTACATAGAAGGTGCACGAATGGCCTTTGCCTGTGCGAAGGTGCACTGGGGGAAGATGGATGCGAAAAAGCTGATGACCGAGGGACCGCCAGAGGGAAAGGAGCACCGCAAGCCCGAGCAATATTATGAAGGCATCTTGAAAGGAGCCCGCCTTGCGGAGGAATAATGCACCAAGGGCATCATATTTCCATGAATACGATCATGTTTGTCCTTTGTAATATTTGAACAAGAGAGTTTTTATCATTTATTACTTGTTGTTTGAAAGTTTTTCCTCCTGTGCGGACATTTTTATATACTAATCCTGAGAGTTGGCCAGTCGTCGGCTTCTGCCCCCACGTACTAAGTACGGGGGTGTTCGGGGTAAACCTGAACACTCTTTATCCCAGTTTTGGGTCCTTGAAGGAGGTGTTTAGCACAGCGAGCCAGGCAATCAGACTATAGGGCTTTATCGCTCTCACTTAGCCATAGGAGTTTTAAAAGGAAGGTAGGCGCAGCCCCTGGTGTTCGGAAGACCGCACAAGGAGATTTACAGGCACCTGATCAGAAAAAGCCGATCCCTTGCACGCTGCATTGGTTATGGCATTGTGTGGAAGAAATCCTGAAAGATTTTACAACCTCTCGAACAGCTGACCCCCTCTCGCTGCATCATGACAGTCAGTTTTTGGCTTTCTCTACTGAGGTGCTCGTCCGAGAAAACCGGGACACAACCGCAGTAGTTCTCCTTGTGCTACCTTAGCCGATATAGAGGAACGTAAGGTACCAAAACATAAGAGCCGGGCAAACCCAACTATTGACCCAAGACATGATTCGGAGCTGATGCATATAATGCTATAAGTTCGGGGTGCCGAACTGCCGTGAAGGTGTTCGGACTTTATTGCCATATTATGGGTATAAGTAAGCCCCTGACATATTGAGGCATAATGCGGAATGCCGCTGCCTTTTGACAAAAGAGTTTTAATTAAGAAAAAAGAGCATCATATAAACTCACATGTTGTATTTGAATAATACGTCAATGCGTATGAGTACATATAATGTGATAAAAAGAAATATGACTGCGGAACCTGCTGAGGCCAGGCAGGAGGAAGGTGTATGCGGGTCCGGAGTATGGTCGGATAATCATAGAGGAGAATATCTAGGGATTCCCTTACACGCTCGAACTGTCTCCACGCCATCCGTCCTGGCCTACGCAGAGGTGAACTTTTTGCCGGAACTGTTTTAGCTAAGCTTCGGGCGAGCCGGGCTGTCCTGCCAATCAGTAGTTCGGACTCCATTGGCGGTGTCCGGGAGCTAGGGCTTGCCATTAACCGTGATGATGCCGCGTGGACCGAGCATCTTAAGTTTACGGTAGACATAATGTGGAACCACATTGAACTAAGCGATCGCGGTTCGTCCAAGCAATGCCTGATAGTCACTATGAAAGGGGACGATGTCGAAGACTAACTGTTTGGTACGGTAACTGTCCGGAGATCCGAAGACCACTTTCAGTGTGATCGAGCCCGTGCAACAGGCTTCTACACCTAGTATTACACCCTTGAAGGTGGTTTTTGTGGGCTTGATCTTTGAGGGGTCGATGCCCATTTTGCGGACTGTATCTTTATAGAGCAGGTTCAAGCTGTTGCCACCGTCCATGAGGACTCGTGTGAGGTGGAATCCATCAATGATGGGGTCGAGGACCGATGCGGCCGAACCGCCATGACGGATACTGGTAGGATGGTCCCTGTGATCGAAAGGGATCGGACAAGAGGACCATGGGTTGGACTTTGGGGCGACTGGCTCCATCGCATAGACGTCCCTTAGTGCATGCTTCCGTCCCCGCTTGGGAATATGGGTTACATATATTGTATTCACCGTTTTCACCTGGGGAGGGAATTTCTTCTGTCCTCCTGTGTTCTGTGATCGGGGCTCTTCGTCGTCATCCTTGCTTTGGGACCCCTTCCCCTTGTTTTCGGCACCTGACCTGCCGACTTGTCTCAAGACCTAGCATTCTCTATTGGTGTGATTGGCCGATGTCCCCGGGGTGCCATGAATTTGGCATGGTCGGTCGAGTATGCGGTCCAGACTGGACGGGCCTGCATTGTTTTTGTTAAATGGCTTTTTCCGCTGACCGGACTTGGAGCCACTGAATCCGGCATTGTCTGTCGTGTCTTCGGCGCTATCACCGTTTTTACGACGCTTATGTTTGTTGTGCCATGGTCTGTTGTTGCTATCCCTGGCTTTTGATGTGCCAGGCTGGCTTGCTGTGTTGTTGCTACGAGCCAACCAGCTATCCTCGCCCGCATAGAAGCGGGTCATGAGTGTTTTGAGGGCTGCCATGGACTTTGGTTTTTCTTGGCCGAGATGTCGGGCAAGCCACTCGTCATGGGTGTTATGCTTAAAGGCCTCTAGGGTTTCGGTATCCAAATAGTCGACAATTTGGTTCTTTTTAGTTAGGAACCGGGTCCAAAATTTCCTGGCTGACTCTCCGGGCTATTGGGTTATGTGACTTAAGTCATCAGCATCCGGTGGTCGCACATAAATGCCCTGGAAGTTGTCCAGGAATGCGTTTGCCAGGCTCTCCTAACTCCCGGTGGAGTTTGCCGGCAAGCTATTTAGCCAATGCCGAGCCGGTCCCTTGAGTTTTAGTGGTAGGTACATGAAAGAGTGTAGATCATCTCCGCGGGCCATGTGAATATGGAGGAAGAAATCTTCTAGCCATACCGCGGGGTCTGTAGTACCATCGTATGATTCAATATTCACGGGTTTAAACCCTTCTGGGAATTCATGATCCATTACTTCATCAGTGAAGCACTGGGGGTGAGCGGTGCCGCTGTGCCGGGCTTCGTTGTATTCTGTCCGGCCGGTCTTTTGTTTATTGTATCCGGCGTGACGATCATTGTCACGCGTTGTGGTGCGCCCCCGTGATCTATAGATTGATCTTGATTGTCCTGCTTTGCTTTCCAATACGTCTCGTAGGTCCTTTGTGTAGCCTCGGGCCTTTGATTGGCGACAGGGTGCGGTCTGGACTTCGGGCTGCTATGCCAATTTGTCTCGGCCACGGGGTGGCCGGTCAGTCGCATCATGCGCTGGTAGTGTGGGTTTTAATGCCTCCTCCTCGAATTGGTGTTGCAACCTACGCTTTGGGTAACTTTTTGTAGGACATTCGAGTCCGTATTCCTCGGCAGCCAGCACCTCGGTCCATCTATCAGTTAGCACCTCTTGATCAGCTTGAAGCTATTGCTGCTTTTCTTCAGGCTTTTTGCAATGGCTGTAAGCCGGCGCTTGAAGCGCTCCTGCTCGACGGGATCTTCAGGCACGATGAGTTCTTCGTTGCCAAGGCTTACATCGTCTTCGGAGAGAGGCATGTAATTATCATCCTATGATTCTCCATCTGTTGCATGTTCCTTAGGGCTAGCTTGCCCATCCTCTTGCTCGGCCTGCTCAAAGCCTGGCTGGGCAGGATTGTTGTCGTCTTCGGCACCATCCAGATTGTTATCTCTTGTGCCGGTATCACTATTTTTGCTATGGCGGGTGAGGGAGTCCCGGATTAGGGGGTGTTCGGATAGCCGAACTATCACCCTTGGCCGGACTCCTGGACTATGAAGATACAAGATTGAAGACTTCGTCCCGTGTCCGGATGGGACTTTCCTTAGCGTGGAAGGGAAGCTTGGCGATACGGATATGTAGATCTCCTACCATTGTATAAGGAGGCCTTGTGTCGTCCGCCTTGTGAGGCTTGGGCCCTCGCGAGGGTCTTGAGTGCTTGCCGGTGAAGATGGGTCGTACCAGGCTGCTGTTGGAGCCACGCCGTGGGCCACAGGCAGGCAAGTCTGGGGACCCCGGTTCCCAGAACGCCAACAGTAGCCTCCGGGCCCAAGGCATGCTCGAACTTGGCTTCGAGGCGAATCCAAAGGGCAAGTGTGGAGCGCCATGGGACCCAACCGCCTACGTCCTTGATTGACGTGTGGCGACTGACGGGGCGTGGGCGCCCCTGCTTCCCTACGCAGCCTTGATATCCGCCTGGCTAGGTGGACCCCGCGACCAACATAGTTACTCCTTCGTTGCTGGCGATGCGCTGCCCCAATTCTTCCGCCTCCTCAAAACAATAGCCTCTGCTTCCAGTCTGACCAGAGCTCTGTCCCCTCCAGCAACATTGCCCCAGGCCGAACAAAGAAAGGGAAGAAGCAGCCCTAGTCCTCAACCGAGCCACCTCCGGCCTTCGAGCCAGCTGTCGAGCGATCGGTGGTGCATAACCAGGAGGCCATGGGAAAGGTCCGTCCAGCACTCGCCACCGTCTTCAACGAGTGGGGGAAGATGGTGGCCTGGCCTGCATCCCGCGCCTCCGCAAATAGGGCAGCCACCGAGGTCCACTTCCCCCTTGACGCCCTGTGGGCCGGCCTGGTTCCCCCTTTCTCCACCTTCTTGAACGCCACGCTTTCTCATTATCAGATCCATATGCTGCACTTGGGTTCCCCAATCCATCCCTCTCCTTGCTATCTTCACCTTTGTCTGCGAGGCCATGGTGGGCATTGCTCCCTCTGTGGCCTTACTTCTCCATTTCTTCTTGATGCACCTGACTGGCCCTCAGCAGTGCTCGGGGTGCCTGAGCTTCCAGGCCGTGGCGGCGACGGCCGGCTCGGGGATCGACTTCGAGCTTCCCCCGTCTACGAGCGGGTTCAGGAAACGGTTGGTATTTGTGGATGTCGGCGTGCTCAGCCCCCTGCTCTTGCTTCCGTTGGCACCCGCCGTTACTAGCTTTGGCTTTGGCCATGAGAGGCTCACTGACCCGCGTCTTGCCTTTGTCTGGCTCTAGTTGAAGAGGCTGAAGGATCTCGGCATGACCGTGCCCATGGTGGTTAAGAGTTCATACGACGCCGTGTTGCCCCGCTCCAGTGCCATTCACGACTGTCGGTGTCAAAACCGGCGGATCTAGGGTAGGGGGTCCCGAACTGTGCGTCTAGGCGGATGGTAATAGGAGACGAGGGACACGATGTTTTACCCAGGTTCGGGCCCTCTTGATGGAGGTAAAACCCTACGTCCTGCTTGATTAATATTGATGATGTGTGTTACAAGAGTATATCTACCACGAGATCAAGGAGGCTAAACCCTAGAAGCTAGCCTATGGTATGATTGTTGTTCGTCTTACGGACTAAAGCCATCTGGTTTATATAGACACCGGAGAGGGCTA
This sequence comes from Triticum aestivum, assembly GCF_018294505.1. Taxonomy (NCBI): domain Eukaryota; kingdom Viridiplantae; phylum Streptophyta; class Magnoliopsida; order Poales; family Poaceae; genus Triticum; species Triticum aestivum. Next base: position 248,953,663 of record NC_057798.1, read on the forward strand.
GGGTTACACAGAGTCGGTTACAATTGTAGGAGATCTACATATCCGTATCGCCAAGCTTGCCTTCCACGCCAAGGAAAGTCCCATCCGGACACGGGATGAAGTCTTCAATCTTGTATCTTCATAGTCTTGGAGTCCGACCGATGATGATAGTTCGGCTATCCGGACACCCCCTAGTCTGGAACTCCCTCAGTAGCCCCTGAACCAGGCTTCCATGATGACGAGTCTGGCGCGCATGTTGTCTTCGGCATTGCAAGGCGGGTTCTCCCTCCGAATAATTCATAGAAGATTGTGAACACCAGGATAGTGTCCGGCTCTGCAAAATAATTTCCACATACCACCGTAGAGAGAATAATATTTACACAAATTCAATCTGCTGACGTATTTGATGGCGTGACGTCACACCACTACCAAGCCTTTACTTAAATTGCTTTTATTATACCACCTCAGCGCATTTAGCGAAGCGGTTTCCTTGGCACGTCTTGTCGAAGCAGAGATCGTGTTCCCTTTATTCCGGGATTCCCATCAATACGGACGTGGGTAACCCAACCACGCCCGTTGCCACGCCCCCTCCATCGAAGGCGGGTTCCAAACGTTCACGGGGACGGCTCTCGGTATTCTTCCTCTTTATAATGAGAGCAAGGCTAGTTCTTTTTCTTCAATCCTCAATCAAATCCGCCCTTTGCCCCCGAGTTCCAACACCCAGGGCTCCAGATTCGAGTACCTTCGACCTTCGACAATGTCAAGCTCCGACCCACGGGGCCGGTGGATGCCCTCCTCCGTCACGGAAGAAGACGTGTTAAAGCTGAGAGACGCCAGGTACTTGACTTATGAGATTTCGCATAGGTTGCCTGCTCGAGGGCAAGTTATTCCTACTCCCGAGCCCGGCGAGAGCATTGTGTTCGTGTCTCACCTCCGTAGGGGCTTAGGCTTCCCGATGGACCCCTTCATGAGGGGGCTCATGTTTTACTATGGGCTGGAATTCCATGACTTGGCTCCAGAGTCCATCCTCCACATCTCATCGTTCATTGTCGTTTGCGAGGGCTTCCTCCGCACTACCCCCCACTTCGGCTTGTGGCTCAAAACCTTCAATGTGGAGCCGAAGATGATCGTGGGGCGTCAGGCAGAGTGCGGAGGGGCGATTATAAGCAAGAGGGCCGATGCTCCATGGCCCGAGGGCTCTTTCCAAGAGGAGCTCGGCATGTGGCAACATGAGTGGTTCTATATCACCGCTCCCAGAGGCAGCAGGCAGAGGCCGCCGCCCGTCTTCCGCTCGGGCCCTCCACAACAGTTGACGTCATGGGTCAACAAGGGGCGTGACTGGGGGCCGCCTAAAGACGTGCCCCTTTTGCAGGACCGGATTCGAGGCCTCCAAGAAAGGGAGATCAATCTGGTCGCAATAGTACAGGTTATGCTGATCCGGCGCCTACTGCCCTGAAAACGTCGCCCCCTCCGCCTGTGGGAATTTAACCCGAAGGGGCCACGAGCTCTTCAACACTTCATGTGTTTGACACCCATGGAGATGTACAAACTGTTCTTCGGATCGCAAGAGACGCGTCCGGTCTTGACCGAGGACGCTGGCCTAAGCTGCAATCGCCCGGAGACTCAAGTAAGTAGCCCTATGTCCGGACACACTGTCCACTTATTTATCGTGGGTTTGCCTTTTAACCAGCTATCCCTTGGACAGGAGTGGATAGCGCTAGCAAAACTGATACGGTGTCCGGCCCCCTTCCCTGAGACCATGCAGGATCCCGTGCTAATTAAAATGTTGGAGGTTGCGCCCTCGGAGGAGAGCGAAGGGGGGCACAGGGGAACTACCACCTCTGCCAAGGAGGCTTTCAGTAAGGGAGGAATCAAGAGTCCCTCCTTCCAGGGGGAGAAGAGGACAGCTCCCGAAGACTCGGAGGCCGAGGCCTCGAAGCGGGGAAAGAAATCTGTACCGGAAGGTCCTATGCCGGGAAGAGTCCCGGCCGCACTGTCTCCACGGAGGAATCAGCCCTCCAACGAGCCGTAAGTAGAAAAGGTGGAATTTTGTAATAGTGGATACCCCTGCTTAATTTTTAAGGGTAACCGAAGTTTTCATCTTGTAGTTCGGATCTCAGCCCATCTCAGCACAGCTCATCTTCAGGAGACCTTCGTCCGGAGATGATGGAGAGTGAAATGCCTCCATCTACCGCCCCATCGTGCGGGGCGGACGACCCTGAGGTGTCGTCGCGGAGGGTCTCCCCGAGTCCGGCGGGGCCAGAGAGTTCGGCGCCCATTGGAATACGGCCGGTGGAGCTGCAGGATTTACTTGAGAGGGCGTCCATCTCGGAAGATCATCGTTCATTAATGAGTACAGTTATTGAAAGGATATGATCCGCCGAGAGCGGGCTGTATGAGGCCGTCGGAAGCTTGCTGACGGGCTTTGAGGTATGCAAAAAATGACATACCTTTTGACAGTTTTGCACATGAAGTGTGCCCTGTATAGATAGTAGCCCCTGAGACTTGGTATGCTGTCGAAACCGAGAGCGTGCCAAGGATCATAATCTCAGTTATAGAATGTCGCCTTTCCTATGCAGGTGGCGGATCGTCCGGAGGCCAGCCAGACTGATGGATTTGCCGAGCTGAGAAGGCAACTCGACGTTGCGGATGCGGACATCTCGCTGGTCAATAAACGACTTGATGAGTCACAAGGTACGTGGTTGCTCTGCGGTCGCCTAGTAAGGGAGCTGACGCCCATGCCTTACAATTTGTATGCTTGATGCAGATGGTGCTGCTGCTATGGAAGGTCTTCGAGCAGAACTTGCTCGGGCCAAGGAGCAAGCCAGAAAAAGCGGGGCGGCTGCCTCGAAGGCAGCGGAAGAGCTAGAAGCCGAGAAGGCTTCTCACTGCCGAAGCAGGGAGGAGATGGCCGGAATGGCCGCGAATTTAAAAGTTGCTACCGACTGCCAGGAGCTTCTTGAAAGAGAACACCGAGCGGAGCAGGAGGACCTGAAGAAGGCCGACGCCGAAGCCAAGGATGCCCGCAGTGCGATGCGGGCTATGAAGGAGGAACTGCGTCAGGTTCAAGATATTGTGGCTGGAAAGCCCTTTATGCTGCGCAGGAAGTTCATGGATCTGAAGTATGCTCAGCTGGGCCGATTGTATGGTGCGGAGGATCCTTATCTGGACTTGGCAGCGAGTGTGGCGGACGCAGTCGTGCACTTCCGAGGCCAGAAGGATCACAAAATGGAAGAGCTTTTCTGGTCTCAATTCCATTGTCCGGAGCGCCAACTTCCGCTGAGTGATCGGCTGGTTGAGTGGGCTGAGCTAAATAGATTGTCCGGACTTGCCATGACGGATATGGTCGCTCATTTGTGGCCGGGAAGGCCCAAGCCGAAGAGTTATTTTGGCTTGTTGCAGCAATTCCTTGGGGCGGTGCCGCGTATTGGGGCGATGAAGTGGTCGGCGTGTATAGAAGGTGCGCGGATGGCTCTTGCCCGTGGTAAGACATACTGGGCTGAGATGGATGCCACCGCTGTTGCATCCCGGGGTTCGGATAAAAGCCGGTTCCCCACCGAGCACTATTTTGAGGAAGTCCTGCAGGGCGCTCATTTAATAGAGTCGCAGTGCTCAAAAAATCTTATGTTTGAATGACATGTATGATTTCTGAGATCATGTTTATAATACAATAGCTTTTTATACTTGTGCGTTCAAGTATTTAACTATCTCCTGTGCGGCCGTATGTTTATGTATAATTTGAAAGATGGCAGTCTTTGGCTTCAGCCCCCACGCACATGGTGCGGGGGTGTTTGCAAAAAGAAAAAAATGCTTTTTCACACTTAATGCAGCGTCTTGGTCCTTTTAAGGAGGTGATAGCATAGCAAACTAGGCAACCAGACTATAATGCTTTATCACTTTCACTTAGCCATAGGAGCTCGAATGTGGGGCTACTATATAGCCCCTGGCGGCACCGCTCATCTCTGAACTCGGGGTGCGTATGTGCCTGACCGGGAAGCGGCCCTTTGTCAAAGCGGAGGAATTCTAAACATTCCAATGGTCGATCGAGTGGTTGACCAGTCTCTCGCTACATCATGATAGTTAGTTTTCGCCTTTCTCTACTTAGGTGCTCGCCTGGCCGAACTGGGGTACAATCGCAGTAGTTCTCCTAGTGCCGCGTTAGCCGATGATACGGAACGTAAGGCAGCAAAACACAGGAGCCGGGCAAACCGAACATTTGACCAAAGACATGATTCGGAGTTGATGCATATAAGGCCTAACTCGAGACGCTGAACACTCCCTAAGGTGTTCGGTCTTTATGATAACGGGCAAAACAATGCCCTAAGCCCCTAGTGTCCAGGTACAGACGGCAACTTCTGACGCGGCCGATGCCAAAACGCCAGCCTCCTCCTCGGCTATGGTAGGAAACCGGGGGATGTGTATCAACAAGAGACAGTAAGAAAGGTTTACGCAGGGTCTTAATCTGAAAAGAATCCTTGCAACGGGTCCCTGCTGCATGTCTGCGCCTGTGTCTCCATTGTGCTATGTCCTGGACGGGTGTAGCACGTGCTTCATCTGTAAAAGAGAAGGACTTAGTTTCTAAGAAATATCGTGCAAAAGTTGTGTTAAAATAAAGTATGCTTTGGTAGACAAAGAAAGTTGAGCTTTATTGGCTCTCATTGCTGAAACGCCCTGCCCCTTATAAAGGGGGTGTGCGGCTGGGAAGCCCCTTGCCGGACTCGCCTAACCGTGTCCGGGGTCTGAAGGACCTGTGTTTAGGGGCCCCACGCTCTCCGTGGTCGAGGAACACTCGTATTTACTCTTTAATGAGATTATGCCTTGTGGACCGGGCATTATAGGTATAGGAGACGTGTAGTGTGGTATGGCGTTAAAGCGGGCGAAAGCTTTGCGTCCAAGTAGTGCTTGATGGCCACTGTATAATGGGGCGCGATGAAGAGTGAGCCTTTCGCGACGGCGGTTGTCGGATGAACCGAACACAACCTCTAGTGATACAGAGCCCGTATAATTGGCTTAAAGGCCTGGCATCTCTCCTTTAAAGGGAGTGCTGTTATGGCGAATGTTGGTAGGGTCTATCCCCATTCTGCGGACAGTGTCCTGATATGACAGGAGCTGCGCTGTGTTGTCGTGTTATCACATGAAGTGAGTTCACTGTTTTGACATCTAGTGGGAAAGTCTTCTGTTTTCCGGGGTGCTACTTTTGGGGTTTGTCACTTTCGCTTGGTGTATCGAGCCCCTTGTGTTCGGCGTTAAGTCGGCCAGACTGCTTGAAGACCCAACAATCTCTGTGGGTATGGTTTGCAGGCTTTCCGGAGGTACCATGTATTTGACATAGCCTATCTAGAATCTTGTTTAGGTTGGATAGCTCGTCACCGTTGTCCTTGAGGGACAGCGTTTTGTTGTTCGGCCGCGAGTTTTTGAATCCGGCGTTGACCGCCGTACTGTTTGGGCCATTTTCCTTATTCCGGCGCTGATCCTTTCTGCGTCGAGATTTCCCGTTTCCATCCCTGACTTCGGATGTACTCGGGTCGCTGGTGCTGCATCTAGCTAGCCAGCTGTCTTCCCCCATGCAAAAGTGGGTCATAAGGCTTGTTAGTGTGGCCATTGTTCTTGGTTTTTCCTGGCCGAGGTGTCTGGCGAGCCATTCGTCCCGGACGTTGTGTTTAAAGGCTGCTAAGGCTTCAGCGTCGGGACAGTCGACTATTTGGTTCTTTTTAGTGAGGAACCTGTTCCAGAATTTGCGTGCTGACTCTCTGGGCTGTTGAGTTATGTGACTTAAATCGTCTGCATCCGGAGGGCGGACATAAGTCCCTTGAAAATTTGCTCGAAACGCATCTTCAAGCTCTTCCCAACTTCCAATGGTATTTTCTGGGAGGCTTTTAAGCCAATGTCGAGCTGGCCCTTTGAGCTTGAGGGGTAGGTATTTTATGGCATGGAGATCGTCTCCTCTGGCCATATGCATGTGTAGGATATAATCCTCAATCCAGACTCCGGGGTTTGTCGTTCCGTCATATGCTTCTATGTTTACGGGTTTGAATCCCGCTGGGAATCCATGATCCAGTACCTCGTCGGTGAAACATAGTGGGTGTGCGGCGCCCCTGTATTTGGGTGTGCCCTTGTCTTCAAATGCTTTGCGGGTTATGTTGCTTCCTGGAGTCTTCTTGTTTGGCCCATAAATAGATCTGACTGGGTCGTCCTTTTTCCGAGGATCATTATGCTGATCGTGTGCCGGTTTGAGTGCGGCGCCCCTTGTTGCTCTTGGCTTGTCATCTGGTCGTCAATTTGGCCAGGCGGCTTCTTTCTTTTTAAATTGCGGGGGCTCTAAGGCCTCCTCGTCAAATTCGGGCAACAGCTTGCACTTCGGGTAGCTGTTTGTCTGGTGACTAGCGCCATGTTTATCTGCGCTGTTGAGTACTTTGCTCCATCTTATTCTGAGTGCGTCCTCCGCTGTTTTGAGCTTTTGCTTTTGCTTCTTCAAGCTCCTTGCCGTGGCGACGAGCCTTTTATGAAGATTCGTATGCTCTGGTGATGTGAGATCATCTTTGCCAGGGATGGGTTGCTTGTCCAGTTCGTCATGTTCGGATGGCTGCTTGGTGGCATGTGCATCGTCCACTGCTTCGCCCTGCTCTAAGGCCGGGTCCGTATGGGTACGCTTTTTTATCGAGGTCGGTCTTCGGGCGGCGCTTGCGTCGCTGTTTTGGTTGTTTGTTGGGGGAGTTGTCCTTTGCCACGTCCCGTTTTTCCTCATTGTCGCTTCCCCTTGGTGCATCCACCATGTATACGTCGTGAGTTGGGGTGGCTTTCCCGTGCCCGGTAGGCGCTGGTTCTTGGTCGTCTCTAGCATCGTCGTCCATACCGTCGATGTCTTCGGAGTCATATGTTAGCATGTCGGTTAGATCGTCGACAGTGGCTATTAATTGGGTGGTGGGTGGGCTTTGAATTTCTTCGTAATCCGCATCCCAACTGTCCTGGCCGCAATCCGGCCAGGGCTCTCCTGATAACGAGAGGCACTTTAGCAAACTCAAGATGTCACCGAAAGTTGAGTGTTGAAAGATGTCCGAGGCAGTAAACTCTATGATCGGCGCCCAACCGGATTCGATTGGTGAGGGCGCGGGAGGTTCGGAGTCTGGCAAGGAGTCCGGCACCTCGGAGTCATGAGCTATGCGAGGGACAAGATCAAGGTTCGGCTCTATCGCCGTAGAGGTTGCAGCCCTCGAGGTGATGTCTAGACATCCGTCCTCGATCTGCGCAGCCGGCTCCGAATTGAAGATCGGAGCGGGTTCGTGTGTGGCCTCCAGGGTATTGTCCGGCTGCAGAGCTAAATCATGCCCGTCGTGACAGTGCGGCACGCTCGGCTGTGGCTCGAATCCCTCGAGGATCAAGTCCCCGCGGATGTTAGCCGTGAAGTTCAAACTTCCAAATCTGACCTGACGGCCAGGGCCGTAGCTTTAGATCTGCTCTAGATGGCCAAGCGAATTGGCCCGCAGTGCAAAGCCGCCGAATGCAAAGATCTGTCTAGGGAGGAAGGTCTCACCCTGGACTGCATCGTTGATGACGATTGAAGAGGCCATCGAGCCTATTGACGACGACACAGAGGAACTCTCAATGAAAGCACCAATGTCGGTGTCAAAACCGGCGGATCTTGGGTAGGGGGTCCCGAACTGTGCATCTAGGCGGATGGTAACAGGAGACGAGGGACACGATGTTTTACCCAGGTTTGGGCCCTCTTGATGGAGGTAAAACCCTACGTCCTGCTTGATTAATATTGATGATGTGTGTTACAAGAGTAGATCTACCACGAGATCAAGGAGGCTAAACCCTAGAAGCTAGCCTATGGTATGATTGTTGTTCGTCCTACGGACTAAAGCCATCCGGTTTATATAGACACCGGAGAGGGCTAGGGTTACACAGAGTCGGTTACAATTGTAGGATATCTACATATCCGTATCGCCAAGCTTGCCTTCCACGCCAAGGAAAGTCCCATCCGGACACGGGACGAAGTCTTCAATCTTGTATCTTCATAGTCTTGGAGTTCGGCCGATGATGATAGTTCGGCTATCCGGACACCCCCTAGTCCGGAACTCCCTCAACGACCAATGTGGACCTTGTTCGGTAGTAAGGATCGCATGAGGCTTCACGAATGCAGGCTTCCTCTTGAGGCGCAACAGGTTGTGCTCGAGATCCTGGCAGGTGACCCGTCGCCAGCCAACATGCCGGGGTGCTGTCTGTTGTACTACTACTCTAACAAGGTAGACTTTGCAAGGCAGATGCCCCCTTTCGATGAGTTGGGACCATGTCCGGCTGGTCTCGAAGGGCCTCATGAGAGCCCAATCTCCGTGGCTCCCTTGCCTACCGCGAGCGCGGCGACCTCCCCAGAACTGGACGTAGAGGGGGATCACCGTTGTGCACTGGCGGCATGGCTTCTGTGGAATCGGCGCCGCTCAGGGCTCTTGAGGGGCCGCCCCATGGGCCCTTAGAGAGCCGTCTTGAGGAAGCGGCTGGAGGGGTGCCGTAGCCCGATGCTCCTGAGGACGCAGCCCCTGGAGCCTCGGCGGGTCACCAGGAAGCGGGGGCCAAGGTCCCCATGCTGCCCCTTGTTCCTGATGTCGCCTCCTCAGGAACTACTCCAGCCATGCCCGGCGCTGGTGACCGCACCCAAGGCTTTGACCGGCTCCGATTGAACTTCGACGCGCTCCGGAAGAAGAAAGGATCTCCAAGCTGCAGCGGTGATGCCTTCCGGCCATTGATATAGAGGAAGTACATCGCCATAGACGAGTGAGTACCCTATCCTTGTAATTTCTCGAGCGTTGTTCCCTTTTCTGACTGTGGCTCCTCTGAGTTCCTTCCGCCAGGCCAGGGAAATCTCCCGAGAAGCAACCTCCTCCCGACCTGAATCCTCCGCCGGCCTTGGTCGCCCCATGTCAGCATGCCGCACTTGTCTTGAGGTCAGCCGGAGAGGCAAGCGAGCTAGCCTGGCATCTCGAACCCACGTTCTTGCCGTTCCGCCTTCGTGGTTTCGCCTGGGTTACAGGAGGTGTGCCCAGGGCTCCTCCCCTGGTCATCGACGGCAGCTGGATGACCTCAGTCTTGGCCTCTTCTTCAAGCAACGAGATTTCGCCCCTTTAGGCCTCCGCCGACGCCCAAAGGGAGACTAGGAGGGCGCCGGCCTCCAGCCCTCGGCTGGGGGGAGGTGAACCACTTCGGCCTCCTCCGTCATCCACTGGCGTGGAGGACAGACCCGGCCGGATGCTCGAACTTGTGCGCAAGCGGGGTGCTGTCTGTCACGAGCTCTTCCAGGAGGAGATGGGTGCACTGAGCCAGATTGGGGAAGAACTTGTGGACATTGACGCTCGTCTTGAAACCGAGGGCCTCCGACTGGCAGACAAAAGGTGCCAACTGAAGGTTGCCATCAACCTCGAGTCCCTCCAGCGTGAGCACGCCAACGCGGAGGCCAAGGAAACCCTGGCTACCTCGCGCGAGGCCAGCGCTTGGGCCTTGGAGGAGGCCAAGGAGGCAAACCACCGCCGCGAGATCGCCGAGCAGCGCAAGCAGGAACTCCAGGCCCTGAGCGCCTCCCTAGAGCAGCAAGTGGAGGCGTGCAGAGCTGCCTTGGCATCGATGAATTGGGCGCCGTCCGACGAGGGGAAGGTCCTGAGTCGCGAGGAAGCGCTAGTGCTGGAAGCCACGGAGCGCAGTCTTGTACTTGAGCGGTTGGAGACAAGGGAACGCTAGGATTTCCAAGCGGAGGACGCTATCAGCACGCGCGAGGCCAGGGCCTAGGAGGAGATTGACCGCAGGGTGGCCTAGGCTCGTGCCGATCTTGCCAATAGGTACGTTCTGAACCTGATGCTCGTGGAGGCTGAATCTGAGGGTAGGACTTCTGCCCTCAGGTCAGGGTTGGCCGAGGCGGAGCAGCGCGAGAAGGCCGCAGTAGCTGCCTTGATCATCGTGCAAGCCGAGCTGGCCTCCGCCCATGCTGAGCTGTTCCTTCTTCAGCAGCGGGTTACCAGTGCCGAGTCCTTCGTGCAGCAGAGCAGGGAAGAGGCGCTTCGCTGGCAGACGCTACTGCGCAAGCATGTTCCCATGCTTCGGGACCTCGGGACAAGGGCCAATCAGGCACTTGGTACCATCTGCGATGAGCACGCTCCCCACCCACACGCCGAGAACTATGCCAGCCATCTTTGCTTCTTCACTGACGTCGTGATGCGCCTGGAGAACCGGGCTGAGAGGGATCGCGAGCTTGTGGACGAAAAGAGCTGAGCCCTCCTTGGGCGCGCATTCTCCCGTATCTTCTGCCATCTCCTGAACACCAATCATGACTTTAACTTTGACGCTGCCATTGCCCTAGTGCCTGAGGTCATCTGGGACAACCTAGCACGCTGGGTGGATGACCATGTGGATGCTCTGGTTAGGGCCTTTGCTTATGATGACGACGCAATGGTGGTTGCGGCAGATGAGGGCGGCGTGGTTGATGATGGTGAAGATAGCGACAGCGACGGCGCCAGCAGACTGTCCGGGAGCGACTCGGGAGACGAGGCGAGCGACATGTCCGACTGAGCCCGCGCTCCTTTATTTTGAACCTGCGAGCAAAAGGTTGGGTACGGGCCCTAACAATGTAAGAGCATTTTGGGGAGGGGGAGCCCCTCATGTAAATAGATTACCATTTTATTCCCTAGGAGAGTCTTAAAGCGCGCTTTTGTGTGCTTATGAGTCCCTTCCGGGCTTGCTGTTGTAACTTAATTTGGTTCAATCGGGCTTCAAACTAATTTGGCAGCTGCGGATGTGCATTCCTTCTGAGGGGAGCCTCTTGCGAGCTCGCGAGGTTTTGGTTTCTAGAGGGGTCCGCTAGTCTGCCCGAGAGGGCCTCGCGAGAAGCAAGTGCCAATGATGCCGAGGTGCGCATGTAGTGCGTGTATGCCGTTGCCGGCCCCGCTCGCAAGGTGCTCGAAAGGGGGGAGATAGCGGACGCAAATCTCAAAACAAAGCACGAATCCAGAAACTCATGAAATCAACACAAACAAGAAAGGAAGCCCCCCCACGATTGCTAATGGAAATACAACTCCAAATTCGAGATCAAAGGTTGCAAATTTGAGCTACAAAAAAGACGCCAAAAGCAAATGGCCGCGTCCGGCACCTACCTAGTCTTCTTGTCTTCCCACCAGCATGGAGCTAAGTGCTTTCACTGGCTCTGAGCACAGTCATTGGGGGACAGTGTCGACGGCCAGCGCGGAGCATGGTGCTTCCACTAGGACGTGGGCGGGAGCCCCCGAGGCCCGAGGGCGGCACTCCGGAGACTCTGGAGTGTGTACAGCCCCACTCATTATTACATGACAGTGTCATGAGCGGAGACCTTGACAGGTGTGAGCCTTGCTTCATATTGCTACACGAGGGCCCCACCTTGCGCCACCCTCGACCACTGTTGGGGCATCCAGATACCAGGACGATGCCAAGGGGCAAAGGGGACACTAGTGGCGCCCTCAGCGACCATGGGCCCTCTGCCAGGGGGAAGGCTCACCAGTGCCTCCCTAGCAGAGGACCTACCTCCGGGCGATGCCTTGCTCCGTGCGATGCGGGGAGGCTCCTTGCTCCTGGCTCCTCCCACGCAGCCCCTAGTGCGCTTCCCCTGGTGGAAGAGGGGCTGCCATGCTGGGGCCGTCGTCCATCGCTGTGACCTGATTCACTTGCGACCCATGGTTAGCGTAAGCCTGCTCCTGAGAGATTAGTGGTACCCTGCAGCTGTTGTCGCCGGTGGGGTCGGCGAGGCTCCCGGGTGGCTCCTGGAAGGCCTCAACTTCCAGCATCTCCTCTTCCCAACCTGGCTCGAGGAATGAGCCGGGTCATCTTCCGGCATGTACTTCTGGTCCATCATGCGGGGCACATAGGCCTCCGGAGCCGTCGCCCCGGAAACCCCACCGAAGTGCCCCGCGCTCCACGTCATCGGGCCTAGCATGCTGCCCCAAAGATTGAAGGGCGGCATCCTGTTGGGGCCATAGGGGGCAACACTCACGACCGCGCCAACCTAGGGAGGCACAGGTGCGGCTGGGTGCCCGGCTCCACTGGCCGCGTTGCTGCCGCTGAGCCCTCCTAGTGCGTCTGGGAGCGTGCGGGCGCGGCGAGGCCCAGCGTGTGATCTGGCCACAACTTGAGGCGTAGGTAGGGAGCAGAAAGGCAGCGTACCTGTCACGACCGGTTTTCCAATAAAAATATTTATGGATAAACCAGTCTTCTGAGTCCAGTATGAGAGAAATCCTCCTCACTGGTAGACAATTTCTTGATACAATAAGCCAGTAGCATAAAATATATTACAGGGTTGAACTGCGGCTGCTCAACCAAATCATTACAAGCACGCCAATAATCATACATAATGGCGGACAGGACACAGTGGTGTGGAGACATACTACTGACTCATGGATAGGTTGGTGGTGGAAAAGCACAGCGGGGAAGGAAATACAAGACTCTAAGAATATCATTTCATCGAACGTCGGGGTGAGGCTCGATAAATTTATTTGGTAGCGGAAGCGGATATAAAACAGTGGCCAAATCCAGGGTCGCACGAGACTGACTGGGACTCCTCTAAGTGTCGGACTCGCTATCGAATTCTTCATCCATGAGATCGCCTTCGTCAGCATCTGGCCAAATCAACAAGCCAGTGAGTACTTTGGAAGTACTCGCAAGACAGTTCGGACGTAAGATATAAAAAATGCATGCATGGATGCAACATGATTAATTCCTTAATGCACAATAAATAAAATTGGCATAACGGGTAAGTAAAAAGGGAAAACGGCGGTAGTCCGCCTGAAATTCCACAGAACATAAATAAGGACCGATCGGGTGTCTGAAGCGACGCCTCGAAAGGTGAACAAATAAAAATAAGGAGATGATGCCACAGTCGGGCATCTTAGCGACACAACATAAAGGGCTTTTAAAAGAAATGCCACGGTCGGACGTCTGAGCGACATCGCAGAAAGGGCTTTAAAAGAAATGCCATAGTCGGACGTCTGAGCGACATCGCAGAAAGGGCTTTAAAAGAAATGCCACAGTCGGACGTCTGAGCGACATCACAAAAAGGGCTTTAAAAGAAATGCCACAGTCGGACGTCTGAGCGACATCACAAAAAGGGCTTTAAAAGAAATGCCACAGTCGGACGTCTGAGTGACATCGCAGAAAGGGCTTTAAAAGAAATGCCACAGTCGGACGTCTGAGCGACATCACAAAAAGGGCTTTAAAAGAAATGCCACAGTCGGACGTCTGAGCGACATCGCAGAAAGGGCTTTAAAAGAAATGCCACAGTCGGACGTCTGAGCGACATCACATAAAGGGCTTTTATTCACATGTACATAATACTCATAATAAACATTCAATTCATGAAAACAAACGGGTTAGTCCATCCACAGGAGTGATCATTTAACCGGACTTAGCACTCATGCGATTCACCGGAGTCTCTGTCATCAAAGCTGACAATTGATTAGGATAAGAAGGAACGAAACTTGACATGGAAGAGATGATTTGGAGGAATATATGACTCTGCAGAGTTTGTACAAAATTTTTCCCACAGTCAACGGATTTCCGTAGTCACGAAGGACTAGTTCCGTTTAAGGTATTTCAGAAGAAAACACAGCTAACCGGTACACACCCATCCTACCTCTCGATGCTAGGAATCACCCTAGTCATCGTCCAAGAAAAACTTTTGAGACGGGGAGATCACAATCTCGAATAGCATGGGATCAAATTTATATACGCGCGCTCTAAGGGGTGCCCCCCTCTCGGTCCCAACCGGAAACACCCATGCCCCCTGACCGGATGACTGGCTTTAATCCAGGGCCATGGAACCATCATCACGGCCTCTCCTCTTTGGTGTGTACCATGAAAGCGGTTTGCAACTTACTAAACCATATTCCTTGCGGAAAACATGTGGTAGTACAAGGAAGGAAATGATAGGTACTGGACCGATATGGTTTGACACTGAAGTCACATAGTCTGGCGTAAGACTGGCATGCTACAACACTGCCGTCGTACCCATCCTCATGCCAACACATGGCCATTCATATTCACATTCATCCACGTATGGATCATCGAACTCACTTACCTCATTATCACATAAAATAACGTTCATCGGTATACTCACCGGCATGCCATGAAACTAACTAAATGCAAAACATGCCAAGACACTCATCATATCAAAAGTTCAAACATGCTTGCCTGGTTCAGAGTAGTCGGAGCCTAGCTCGGTGAAGTTCGCGGCTCCGTCACCTCCTTCGGTATCTACGTTTAAAGAAAATATATGCGCTAACGTAAATACCAAGGAGAGCACAGAAGGTAAACCAAATATTTTTCAAATAAATCTGATAAAAAACTAGACAAAATTTTAAAGAGAACAGAAAAAGAATCAATCAAAAATACTTTTCTGATTAAAAGTTATAAGGGTTTTTGTCCAGGGACTTATCTGTAATGAAACAGAAGATTTCCAGGGGCTAGTTTATAAAAACAGAAAACGCTTCGGTAGCGACTACGCCAGCCCGAAGAGAAAACGCATTCTGCCCGAAGGCGCTTCCAGAAAACGATTCGAAGAGAGAGCAGAGAGGCTGACGGTGGGGTCCCACCTGTCAGGTTCAAATGTTTAAACGGGGCGGCAGAGTTCGCCGGCGCCCGAGAGCCGCGGTGGTCGCCGGCGGCGATCCACGGCGAGGCAGAGAGATCGGGGAGTACCTCCGTGCTCAGGGTACCCTTCCGCGTCAGTTGATGGTGGTGGAGTCGGTCGGCGAGCACCACGTCGACGGCGAGCTTTGCTCCGGCGGACGGCGGCTCGGGTGGTCGAGGGGCTCGTCGGAGAGGGCTGCAAAGGTTAAATTGAAGAGGGGGTCATGCTCCTGGCAGCTAGAGAAGGTAACGAACGGGGTTTGAGCGCCGGAGATGGCCTCACCAGAACGAATCGGGCTGGAGGCCGAGGCGGGGCGAGGCGGCCGGAGCTGGGGGAGGAGACCTCCTCGAGGTCCCCCTAGTGGCCTGGCGGGGTGTTGGTGAGTAGTGGGGGTGCTGCGTGCACGAGAGTGAGCTCGGGACCCCTTTATATAGGCGGTCCGAGGCGGTTGCCGTGAACGAGGATCACCGGCGAGCGATTACGGTGGCGCAGTGCTCGGTCGGGGTGGTTAGGGGGTCGAGCGTCATCACGGAGGTTCAATGGGTCCGTTTTGGTGTTAAACTGGCCGGGGTTTGGGTGTTAAGGGCGAGCTCGACGGAACGGTGAGGGTGCGGGCCCGTCGGCGGCGGAGAGCGCGTTCCGTGCTTGCCGGCCACGGTGGCTGTGCTACGGGCGTGCGCTGGCGTGCATGAGGCCACGCGGAGAGCCAGGGAGCGATGGGCGGCGCGGAACGGCGTTCTGCCGTGGTGTGCCTCCTGTCGGCCGCCACGGGAGGTCCCGACGCCGCAGAAGACGCCGGCGAGGGCGAGCCAGCGCGCTACCGACGCCAGGAAGGCTCCACGCACGCGTGTGCAGCTTCGGACAAGAGGAAGAGGCGGCGAGGAACGTGCCAAGGGCACTGTGGCCGCGTGACTGAAACTGACGGACTGAAGATGACACTGAAAACTGAATTTTCTGAACTTTGAACAGTAACAGTGCCCACCAGGTGTTCGACCGAATGAAATTGGCCTCTGGTGATTTTTCCTTGAGCTGATTTTTGGTGGAGTGGCTTCTCCTTGCTCAAGTAGGCTGCATGATTTTTGGTGGAATTTTTGGAGCAGTGTGGATATGAATTTCACCAAATTTGGCAAATCTGGTCCAAACTTGCAGAGACTGTATTTTGAAAAATTTGAAAAGAGGAGGAGTGGATCAAGATGGTTCTGGGTTGTGGGTTCAAAGGACAATCCAGGAGAATTGGTTTGAGGTCAAAACTCAAATGCAATAGGGTACTTGCTTTGAAAATCCCTCAGGCTCCAAATAATTTTCAGAATTGAATTGAGGGGAAAAATAATTAGAATAAAATCCAAAACCAGTTTGGATTAGTTGGGACAGAGAATTTAGGTTGATCACAAGGGGGAGAGGAGGTTTTGGAGGGGTTTTACCACATGGGCAAAAATGCCAAGTCATGGTGGTTCCAAGATATGAAAATCCCAAATTTCATGGAGTTTCTTTTTTAAAAGAAAAAGATTAAACTCCCAAAATAATTTTGGGAGAGAACCAACAGAGAAGAAGTTTCAAAAGGTCAAACACCAAAGTTTGAAGCAAGAATAAAAACCTTGCCAAAGGAAAGAAAGTTTTTTTTAAGAGGAAGGTTTTCTGAAAAATTTTAAATGGCCTCTTTTCAAAAACCACAAAGTTTTTTTTTGCTGAAAACCAAAGTAAAAATTTTGGAGTGTCACAACACCTACCCCCTTAGGAAAAATCTCGTCCCCGAGATTTCAGCTGATCCTTAAATAAGTGTGGATGCTCTGTCCGAAGAAAATCCTCGCTTTCCCAAGTTGCTTCACTGTCGGTGTGATTGCTCCACTGGACTTTGAAAAACTTGATGGTTTTCTGTCGGGTCCTCCTTTCAGACTCCTCTAATATTCTTATGGGACGTTCTCGATAAGTGAGGTCGGGCTGTATGTCAATGTTCTCATGAGATACTTGTTTCTCTGGGTTGCTTACGCACTTCCTTAATTGAGAGACGTGGAACACGTCGTGAATGTCGGACAAGTCTTCGGGTAAGTCTAGCTGGTAGGCTACAGTGCCTCTTCGTGCCACTATGCAAAATGGTCCAATGAATCTTGGTGCTAATTTTCCTTTAATCTTAAACCGTTGCAATCCTCTCATCGGGGATACTCTCAAGTATACGAATTCACCGGGTTCGAAGCTGACCCTACGGTGTTTCTGATCATAATAACTTTTCTGTCGACTTTGAGCGGTCTTAAGTCGGTCCCTGATTAGCTTGACTTTTTCCTCGGCTTCTCTGAGCATATCTGGTCCGAAGATGCGGCTGTCTCCGGTCTCTGACCAATTTAACGGGGTACGACATCTCCTTCCGTATAGGGCTTCGAAAGGAGCCATTTGCAGGCTGGCCTGGTAACTGTTGTTGTATGCGAACTCGGCATATGGCAGGCTGTCCTCCCAACTGGTTCCATAGGTGAGGACACATGCTCTCAGCATGTCTTCTAAAACCTGGTTTACGCGTTCTGTTTGTCCATCAGTCTGTGGATGGTATGCGGTACTGAAGGCTAGTTGGGTTCCCAGAGCCTGTTGTAATTGCTCCCAAAATCTTGAGACGAACTGAGTGCCTCTGTCGGAAATTATAGTCTTCGGGACACCGTGCAGACAGACTATGCGGGAAAGATAAATCCTGGCAAGCCTCTGAGTGGTGTAGGTTGTCTTCACTGGAATAAAGTGTGCTACTTTGGTCAACCTGTCAGTGATGACCCATATGGCATCATTCCCGTGTCGTGACCGAGGTAATCCGACAATAAAATCCATCCCTATTTCATCCCATTTCCACTCAGGTATTTTGTTAGGTTGCAGTAGTCCGGCTGGTCTCTGATGTTCAGCTTTTATGCGTTGACATGAGTCGCAACATGCAATGAAAGCGGCTATGTCCCTCTTCATACCGTGCCACCAAAATCTTTCCTGAATATCCTTATACATTTTGGTTCCTCCAGGGTGGATCGAATATGGAGTGGTGTGTGCTTCAGTTAAAACTTGCTGTTTAAGGTCTTCTATGTTTGGCACGCATAGCCTTTCTCCGTACCATAATATTCCTTCATTGTCTATGACGAATTCCGAGGCCTTGCCCATACTCAACTTCCTTTTAATTCCTTCAATGCTGGGGTGACCGGACTGAGCCTCTTTAATTTTCTCCACAAGGTGTGGTTGTATTTCCAAGTTTGATATGGTGCCTTCTGCTACCATTATCAAGTTGAGCTTGACAAATTCTTGATGGAATTCGGGCCTCAAGCTGTGCAGATAGTTCCCGTCGGAGCTGGGGTTCCGACTCAGGGCATCGGCCACTACGTTTGCTTTCCCTGGATGGTAATGGATACCAACATCATAATCCTTTACCAATTCCAACCAGCGGCGTTGCCGTAAATTTAGTTCTGGCTGCGTAAAAATGTATTTGAGGCTTTTGTGATCCGTATATATCTCACATCGATTCCCAAGTAGAAAATGCCTCCATTCCTTGAGTGCATGAATAACTGCTGCCATTTCTAAATCATGAGTGGGATAATTTTCCTCGTGTTTGCGAAGTTGCCTTGAAGCGTAGGCGACAACCTTGCCTTCTTGCATCAACACGCATCCGAGACCCTTTCTGGATGCGTCACAAAATACTTCAAAATTCTTGTGTATATCGGGTACAATTAATACTGGTGCTGTTGTTAATTTCCGCTTTAGCTCTTGGAAACTTTTCTCGCAGGCTTCTGTCCATTCAAACTTCTTATCTTTCTTGAGTAACTGTGTCATAGGCTTGGATATGGTGGAAAATCCTTCAATAAATCTGCGGTAATACCCTGCCATTCCCAAGAAACTTCGTATGTCCGTTACGCTGGCTGGTGACTTCCAGTCAAGTACGGCCTTGACTTTCTCTGGGTCCACTGCTATACCGTCTTGAGTCAGCACGTGGCCTAGAAAACCTACTTGTCTTAGCCAAAATTCGCACTTGCTGAACTTGGCATACAATTGGTGTTTCCTTAGCTCTCCTAGTACAATCCTGAGATGTTCTGCGTGCTCTTCTGGTGTTTTGGAGTATACCAGAATATCGTCGATGAATACTACGACGAATTTGTCCATAAACTTCATAAATACTTTGTTCATGAGGTGAACAAAATATGCCGGGGCGTTAGTTAATCCAAATGGCATCACTGTGAACTCGTACAGTCCATATCTGGAGGTGAATGCTGTTTTGGGGATATCTTCTGTTCGTACCTTCAATTGATGGTATCCTGACCTTAAGTCAATTTTTGAGAATACCTTGGCCTGAGCAAGTTGATCAAACAAATCGTTTATCCTTGGCATCGGGTATTTGTTTTTGACTGTGACCATGTTAAGTGCTCGATAGTCGATACACAATCTCAGCGTTCCATCCTTCTTCTTGGCAAATAAAATTGGTGATCCCCAAGGTGAGGAGCTGGCCCGAATGTATCCTTTATCCAGTAATTCCTTTATTTGCTTCTTCAATTCGATCAACTCGGATGGTGCCATTCTGTATGGTTTCTTGTATATGGGGGTGGTTCCTGGTGCTAGCTCAATGCGGAATTCTATTTCTCGGTCTGGTGGCATGCCTGGCAGCTCTTCAGGGAATACATCTGGAAATTCACACACTACTGGAACCTTGTTTAGCTCAGAAACGTCCACCTTATTTAATCTCGGTTGCCGGGGTCTTTTTCCTTCCTTGGCTGATACTCTTATTGTCTTCCCTTGGTGGTGTGCGAGAATCACGGTCCTGTTGAAACAGTCTATAAAACCTTTATTGGTGGTTAGCCAATCCATCCCTAGGATAACATCCAGTCCTTTATTTTCCAATACAATAAGATTTGCGTAAAACTCCAATCCTTCAAACTCAATGACCACATTCTGACAGTAATTCTGAGAAACTTGCTGAATCCCGGGGGACTTGATTATTATGGATTTCTCCAAAGGAAGCATCGAAAAATTATTTTGCAAAGCAAAACTTTTCGAGATGAAAGAGTGAGAAGCTCCAGAATCAAACAAAACCATTGCAGGTATTTGTTGGAAATATGCCCTAGAGGCAATAATAAATTGATTATTATTATATTTCCTTGTTCATGATAATCGTTTATTATCCATGCTAGAATTGTATTGATAGGAAACTCAGATACATGTGTGGATACATAGACAACACCATGTCCCTAGTAAGCCTCTAGTTGACTAGCTCGTTAATCAATAGATGGTTACAGTTTCCTGACCATGGACATTGGATGTCGTTGATAACGGGATCACATCATTAGGAGAATGATGTGATGGACAAGACCCAATCCTAAGCCTAGCACAAGATCATGTAGTTCATATGCTAAAGCTTTTCTGATGTCAAGTATCATTTCCTTAGACCATGAGATTGTGCAACTCCCGGATACCGTATGAGTGCTTTGGGTGTGCCAAACGTCACAACGTAACTGGGTGGCTATAAAGGTACACTACGGGTATCTCTGAAAGTGTCTGTTGGGTTGGCACGAATCGAGATTGGGATTTTTTCACTCCGTGTAAACGGAGAGGTATCTCTGGGCCCACTCGGTAGGACATCATCATAATGTGCACAATGTGACCAAGGGATTGATCACGGGATGATGTGTTACGGAACGAGTAAAGAGACTTGCCGGTAACGAGATTGAACAAGGTATCGGTATACCGACGAACGAATCTCGGGCAAGTAAAATACCGCTAGACAAAGGGAATTGTATACGGGATCGATTGAGTCCTTGACATCGTGGTTCATCCGATGAGATCATCGTGGAACATGTGGGAGCCAACATGGGTATCCAGATCCCGCTGTTGGTTATTGACCAGAGAACATCTCGGTCATGTCTGCATGTCTCCCGAACCCGTAGGGTCTACACACTTAAGGTTCGATGACGCTAGGGTTATAAAGGAAGCTTGTATGTGGTTACCGAATGTTGTTCGGAGTCCCGGATGAGATCCCGGACGTCACGAGGAGTTCCGGAATGGTCCGGAGGTAAAGATTTATATATAGGAAGTCCTGTTTCGGCCATCGGGACAAGTTTCGGGGTCATTGGTATTGTACCGGGACCACCGGAAGGGTCCCGGGGGCCCACCGGGTGGGGCCACCTGCCCCGGGGGGCCACATGGGCTGTAGGGGGTGCGCCTTGGCCTACATGGGCCAAGGGCACCAGCCCCTAGAGGCCCATGCGCCAAGATATAGGAAAAAGGGGAGAGTCCTAAAAGGGGAAGGCACCTCCGAGGTGCCTTGGGGAGGATGGACTCCTCCCCCCCTCTTAGCCGCACCCTTTCCTTGGAGGAAGGGGCAAGGCTGCGCCTCCCCCCTCTCCCCTGCCCCTATATATAGTGGAGGGGAGGGAGGGCATCCATACCTGAGCCCTTGGCGCCTCCCTCCCTCCCGTGACACCTCCTCCTCTCCCGTAGGTGCTTGGCGAAGCCCTGCAGGATTGCCACGCTCCTCCATCACCACCACGCCGTTGTGCTGCTGCTGGATGGAGTCTACCTCAACCTCTCCCTCTCTCCTTGCTGGATCAAGGCGTGGGAGACATCGTCGAGCTGTACGTGTGTTGAACGCGGAGGTGCCGTCCGTTCGGCACTAGGATCATCGGTGATCTGAATCACGACGAGTACGACTCCATCAACCCCGTTCACTTGAACGCTTCCGCTTAGCGATCTACAAGGGTATGTAGATGCACTCTCCTTTCTACTCGTTTCTGGTCTCTCCATAGATAGATCTTGGTGATACGTAGGAAAATTTTTGAATTTCTGCTACGTTCCCCAACAGTGGCATCATGAGCTAGGTCTATTGCGTAGATTCTTTGCACGAGTAGAACACAAAGTAGTTGTGGGCGTCGATATTGTTCAATATGCTTGCCGTTACTAGTCTTATCTTGATTCGGCGGCATCGTGGGATGAAGCGGCCTGGACCAACCTTACACGTACGCTTACGTGAGACCGGTTCCACCGACAAACATGCACTAGTTGCATAAGGTGGCTGGCGGGTGTCTGTCTCTCCCACTTTAGTCGGATCGGATTCGATGAAAAGGGTCCTTATGAAGGGTAAATAGCAATTGGCATATCACATTGTGGTTCATGCGTAGGTATGAAACGTTCTTGCTAGAAACCCATAGCAGTCACGTAAAACATGCAAACAACAATTAGAGGACGTCTAACTTGTTTTTGCAGGGTATGCTTTGTGATGTGATATGGCCAAAAAGGATGTGATGAATGATATATGTGATGTATGAGATTGATCATGTTCTTGTAATAGGAATCACGACTTGCATGTCGATGAGTATGACAACCGGCAGGAGCCATAGGAGTTGTCTTTATTTATTTGTGACCTGCGTGTCAACTTAAACGTCATGTAATTACTTTACTTTATTGCTAACCGTTAGCCATAGTAGTAGAAGTAATAGTTGGCGAGGCAACTTCATGAAGACACGATGATGGAGATCATGACGATGGAGATCATGGTGTCATGCCGGTGACGATGATAATCATGGAGCCCCGAAGATGGAGATCAAAAGGAGCAAAGTGATGATGGCCATATCATGTCACTATTTGATTGCATGTGATGTTTATCATGTTTATACATCTTATTTGCTTAGAACGACGGTAGTAAATAAGATGATCCCTTACAACAATTTCAGGAAGGGTTCTCCCCTAACTGTGCACCGTTGCGACAGTTCGCTGTTTTAAAACATCACGTGATGATCGGGTGTTTTATTCAGACGTTCAAATACAACGGGTGTTGATGAGCCTAGCATGTACAGACATGGCCTCGGAACACACGCGAAACACTTAGGGTTAACTTGACGAGCCTAGCATGTACAGACATGGCCTCGGAACACGGAGACCGAAAGGTCGAGCATGAGTCGTATAGAAGATATGATCAACATGAAGATGTTCACCGATGATGACTAGTCCGTCTCACGTGATGATCGGACACGGCCTAGTTTGACTCGGATCATGTAATCACTTAGATGACTAGAGGGATGTCTATCTGAGTGGGAGTTCATAAGATGAACTTAATTATCCTGAACATAGTCAAAAGGATTTTGCAAATTATGTCGTAGCTCACGCTATAGTTCTACTGTTTAGATATGTTCCTAGAGAAAAATTAGTTGAAAGTTGATAGTAGCAATTATGCGGACTAGGTCCGTAAACTGAGGATTGTCCTCATTGCTTCATAGAAGGCTTATGTCCTTAATGCACCGCTCAGTGTGCTGAACCTCGAATGTTGTCTGTGGTTGTTGCGAACATCTGGCATACACGTTTTGATAACTACGTGATAGTTCAGTTAAACGGTTTAGAGTTGAGGCACCAAAGACGTTTTTGAAACATCACGAAACATATGAGATGTTTTGAGGGCTGAAAGTGGGATTTCAGGCTCGTGCCCATGTCAAGAGGTATAAGACCTCCGATGACTTTCTTAACCTGCAAACTAAGGAGAAAAAGCTCAATTGTTGAGCTTGTGCTTAGATTATCTGAGTACAACAATCATTTGAATCGAGTGGGAGTTGATCTTCCAGATAAGACAGCGATGGTTCTCCAAAGTCATTGCCACCAAGCTGTTAGAGCTTCGTGATGAACTATAACATATCAGGGATAGATATGATGATCCTTGAGGTATTCGCGATGTTTGACACCGCGAAAGTAGAAATCAAGAAGGAGCATCAACTGTTGATGGTTGGTGAAACCACTAGTTTCAAGAAGGGCAAGGGCATGAAGGGATACTTCATGAAACGGCAAATCAGCTGCTGCTCTAGTGAAGAAACCCAAGGTAAAACCCAAACCCGAGACTAAGTGCTTCTGTAATAAGGGGAACAACCACTAGAGCAGAATTACCCTAGA
The DNA here is from genome assembly GCF_018294505.1 of Triticum aestivum. Classification (NCBI taxonomy): domain Eukaryota; kingdom Viridiplantae; phylum Streptophyta; class Magnoliopsida; order Poales; family Poaceae; genus Triticum; species Triticum aestivum. The sequence continues at coordinate 248,977,151 of NC_057798.1, forward strand.
TACTTGGTAGATAAGAAGGCTGGCAAGGTCGATAGAAGTATATTGGATATACATTATGTTAATGTGTACTTTACTAGTACTCCTAGTAGCACCAGGGTATTAGATACCGGTTCGGCTGCTAAGTGTTAGTAACTCGAAATAAAAGCTACGGAATAAAACGGAGACTAGCTAAAGGTGAGATGACGATACGTGTTGGAAGTGTTTCCAAGTTTGATGTGATCTAACATCGCACGCTCCCTCTACCATCAAGATTAGTATTAAACCTGAATAAGTGCTCTTGCACCTAAAGGAATGGTTTATTGAATTTTGATCGTAGGGATACACATTTTCATGCCAAAAGATATAAGATAGTAATGATAGTACCACTTACTTGTGGCACTGCCATGTAAGTCATAATGGTATAAAACGCATGAAGAAGCTCCATGTTGATGGATCTTTGGACTCACTCGTTTTGAAAAGTTTGAGACATGCGAACCATGTCTATTGGTGTATATGCATGAAGAAACTCCATGCAAATGGACCGTTTTGACTCACTTGATTTTGAATCACTTGGGACATGCAAATCATACCACATGGGCAAGATGATTGAAAAGCCTCGTTTTCAGTAAGATGGAACAAGATAGCAACTTGTTGGAAGTAACACATTTTGATGTGTGCAGTCCAATGAGTGCTGAGGCATGCAGTGAATATCGTTATGTTCTTACTTCACAGATGATTCGAGTAGATGTTGAGTATATTTACTTGATGAATCATGAGTCTGAATTATTGAAAGGTTCAAGTAATTTCAGGGTGAAGTTGAAAGATCGTCGTGACAAGAGGATAAAATATCTATGATATGATCATAGAGATGAATATCTGAATTACGAGTTTGGCACAGAATTAAGACATTGTGGAAATAGTTTCACAACTAATACAGCCTGGAACACCATAGTGTGATGGTGTGTCCGAACATCATAACTGCACCCTATTGGATATGATGCATACCATGATGTCTCTTATCGAACTGCCACGATAGTTTGTGGGTTAGGCATTAAAGACAACCACATTCACTTTAAATAGGGCACCACGTAATTCCGATGAGATGACACCGTATGAACTATGGTTTAGAGAAACCTAAGCTGTCATTTCTTAAAAGTTTGGGGCTGCGACGCTTATGTGAAAAAGTTTCAGGCTGATAAGCTCGAACCCAAAGCGGATAAATACATCTTCATAGGACACCCAAAACAGTTGGGTATACCTCCTGTCTCAGATTCGAAAGCAATAAGGGATTGTTTCTAGAATCGGGTCCTTTCTCGAGGAAAAGTTTCTCTCGAAAGAATTGAGTGGGAGGATGGTAGAGACTTGATGAGGTTATTGAACCGTCTCTTCAACTAGTGTGTGGCAGGGCATAGGAAGTTGTTCCTGTGGCACCTACACCAATTGAAGTGGAAGCTTATGATAGTGATCATGAAGTTTCGGATCAAGTCACTACCGAACCTCGTAGGGTGACAAGGATACGTAGTACTTCAGAGTGGTACAGTAATCCTGTCTTGAAGGTCATGTTGCTAGACAACAATGAACCTACGAGCTATGGAGAAGCGATGGTGGGCCCAAATTCCGACAAATGGTTAGAAACCATAAAATCCGAGATAGGATCCATGTATGAAAACAAAGTGTAGACTTTGGAAGAACTACTTGATGGTCGTAAGGCTGTTAGGTACATATGGATTTTGAAAGGAAGACAGACAATGATGGTAAGTGTCACCATTGAGAAAGCTCGACTTGTCGTTAAGATGTTTTTCGACAAGTTCAAGGAGTTGACTACGATGAGACTTTCTCACTCGTAGCGATGCTAAGAGTCTGTTGGAATTATATTAGCAATTACTGCATTATTTATGAAATCTTGCAGATAGGATGTCAAAACATTGTTTCCTTGATGATTCTTGAGGAAAGGTTGTATGTGATACAACCGGAAAGTTTTTGTCTATCCTGAAATATGCTAATAAGTATGCAAAGCTCCAGCAATCCTTCTGAGGACTGGAGTGAGCATCTCGGAGTTGGAATGTATGCTTTGATGATGATCAAAGATTTTGGGTGTATACAAAGTTTATGAGAAACTTGTATTTCCAAAGAAGTGAGTGGGAACACTATAGAATTTCTGATGAGTATATGTTGTTGACATATTAATGATCAGAAATGACGTAGAATTTCTGGAAATCATATAGGGTTATTTGGAAAGTGTTTTCAATGGAAAACCTGGATTAAGCTACTTGAACATTGAGCATCAAGATCTATAAGGATAGATCAAAACGCTTAATAGTACTTTCAAATGAGCACATGCCTTGACGTGATCTTGAAGGTGTTCAAGATGGATCAGTCAAAGAAGGAGTTCTTGCCTGAGTTGTAAGGTATGAAGTTATGACTTAAAGCTCGACCATGGCAGAATAGAGAGAAAGGAACGAAGGTCGTCCCCTATGCTTAAGACATAGGCTCTACAGTATGCTATGCTGTGTACCGCACCTGAAGTGTGCTTTACCATGAGTCAGTCAAGGGGTACAAGAGTGATACAAGAATGGATCACAGGACAGCGGTCAAAGTTATCCTTAGTAACTAGTGGACTAAGGAATTTTCTCGATTATGGAGGTGGTAAAGGGGTTCGTCGTAAAGGGTTACGTCGATGCAAGCTTAACACCTATCCGGATAGCTCTGAGTAGAGATACCGGATACGTATAATGGAGCAACAATTTAAAATAGCTCCAAGTAGAACAATTATTTGGAATAGCTCCAAATAGAACGTGGTAGCTGCATCTAGGAGTTGACATAGAGATTTGTAAAGCACACACGGATCTGAAAGGTTCAGACCCGTTGACTATAACCTCTCTCACAAGCATAACATGATCAAACCCAGAACTCATCGAGTGTTAATCACATGGTTAATGTGAAATAGATTATTGAATCTAGTAAACTCTTTGGGTGTTAGTCACATGGGGATGTGACCTTGAGTGTTAATCACATATCGATGTGAACTAGATTATTGACTCTAGTGCAAGTGGGAGACTGTTGGAAATATGCCCTAGAGGCAATAATAAATTGATTATTATTATATTTCCTTGTTCATGATAATCGTTTATTATCCATGCTAGAATTGTATTGATAGGAAACTCAGATACATGTGTGGATACATAGACAACACCATGTCCCTAGTAAGCCTCTAGTTGACTAGCTCGTTCATCAATAGATGGTTACAGTTTCCTGACCATGGACATTGGATGTCGTTGATAACGGGATCACATCATTAGGAGAATGATGTGATGGACAAGACCCAATCCTAAGCCTAGCACAAGATCATGTAGTTCGTATGCTAAAGCTTTTCTAATGTCAAGTATCATTTCCTTAGACCAGGAGATTGTGCAACTCCCGGATACCGTAGGAGTGCTTTGGGTGTGCCAAACGTCACAACGTAACTGGGTGGCTATAAAGGTACACTACGGGTATCTCTGAAAGTGTCTGTTGGGTTGGCACGAATCGAGATTGGGATTTTGTCACTCCGTGTAAACGGAGAGGTATTTCTGGGCCCACTCGGTAGGACATCATCATAATGTGCACAATGTGACCAAGGGGTTGATCACGGGATGATGTGTTACGGAACGAGTAAAGAGACTTGCCGGTAACGAGATTGAACAAGGTATCGGTATACCGACGATCGAATCTCGGGCAAGTAAAATACCGCTAGACAAAGGGAATTGTATACGGGATCGATTGAGTCCTTGACATCGTGGTTCATCCGATGAGATCATCGTGGAACATGTGGGAGCCAACATGGGTATCCAGATCCCGCTGTTGGTTATTTACCAGAGAACATCTCGGTCATGTCTGCATGTCTCCCGAACCCGTAGGGTCTACACACTTAAGGTTCGATGACCCTAGGGTTATAAAGGAAGCTTGTATGTGGTTACCGAATGTTGTTCGGAGTCCCGGATGAGATCCCGGACGTCACGAGGAGTTCCGGAATGGTCCGGAGGTAAAGATTTATATATAGGAAGTCCTGTTTCGGCCATCGGGACAAGTTTCGGGGTCATCGGTATTGTACCGGGACCACCGGAAGGGTCCCGGGGGCCCACCGGGTGGGGCCACCTGCCCCGGGGGGCCACATGGGCTGTAGGGGGTGCGCCTTGGCCTACATGGGCCAAGGGCACCAGCCCCTAGAGGCCCATGCGCCAAGATATAGGAAAAAGGGGAGAGTCCTAAAAGGGGAAGGCACCTCCGAGGTGCCTTGGGGAGGATGGACTCCTCCCCCCCTCTTAGCCGCACCCTTTCCTTGGAGGAAGGGGCAAGGCTGCGCCTCCCCCCTCTCCCCTGCCCCTATATATAGTGGAGGGGAGGGAGGGCATCCATACCTGAGCCCTTGGCGCCTCCCTCCCTCCCGTGACACCTCCTCCTCTCCCGTAGGTGCTTGGCGAAGCCCTGCAGGATTGCCACGCTCCTCCATCACCACCACGCCGTTGTGCTGCTGCTGGATGGAGTCTTCCTCAACCTCTCCCTCTCTCCTTGCTAGATCAAGGCGTGGGAGACATCGTCGAGCTGTATGTGTGTTGAACGCGGAGGTGCCGTCCGTTCGGCACTAGGATCATCGGTGATCTGAATCACGACGAGTACGACTCCATCAACCCCGTTCACTTGAACGCTTCCGCTTAGCGATCTACAAGGGTATGTAGATGCACTCTCCTTTCTACTCGTTGCTGGTCTCTCCATAGATAGATCTTGGTGATACGTAGGAAATTTTTTGAATTTCTGCTACGTTCCCCAACAGTATTGTGTTGACAGGAAACGTACCGAGTACGATATCCGAAGCATTTTGTGCCTCCTCTTTGGTTACGTGGTTCAGATGACCCTTCCTGTGGTTATTGTTGGGATTGAAATTGTTTCGTTTGGGCGCTGAATTATTTCCTCCGTTGTTCGGCTTTGGGGTTGAGTTCCTTGGCTTGGGGCACTGTTTGGCATAATGCCCTTCTTCTCCACAAGCGTAACAAGTAACGCCGGGGCGATAGGTGAATTCCTTGTCCCGTGCATGAAAATTCTTGATTGAGCGTGAGACATTGGATGAGAATTTGGGTGTTCCACCCTTTTTAAAATCTATCTTGCTTCGGTGATTGCGAGTGTGATTAGTCTGGTCCCTTTTTCGCTTGCGGATATCTTCCAGACTGCGTCTCTCATTTTCCAGAGTAATGGCCTTGTCCACCAGCGTTTTAAAATCAGGAAAAGTGTGCACGACCAGTTGGCATTTAAGTGCGGGTGCCAGACCGTCAAGGAATTTCTCCATCTTCTTGATTTCAGTCATACGCTCCTCATTGGCGTAGCGGGATAATAGGGTAAATTGACTGTTGTAATCTGACACTGTCATGTTCCTTTGTTTGAGGTCATCAAATTCTCTCTTCTTGATTTTCATAATACTCTTAGGAATGTGTGCACCACGGAAACCTTCCTTGAAATCATCCCAGGTTATGTCATTTTCGTTGGGATGCATGTGCAGAAAATTCTCCCACCACGATGCGGCTGCTCCTGTGAGATAGTGAGGAGCATATAATACCTTCTCGGGGTCTGAACATTTTGCAATAATTAATTTCCTCTCCATATCTCGAAGCCAGTCCTCGGCTTCAAGAGGCTTGTCAGTGTGAGAAAATGTTTGAGGACGTGTCTTCTGTAGCTCAGATAACTTGGAGTGTTGTTGATACTGTCCATGGTGATTTCCCATGTTGATGACTTGGTTCATTATTTCACGATGTTGTTGCTGACTCTGTTCATAAAGGCGGCACATTTGTGAAAGTGCCGATTCATTTCCCGGTTGGCTAGACTGTCCCTGAGTGAACTCGTTGCTGGGTTGTGCATTATAATCTTCCTCTGATGGAATTGGCATGGAGCGAGTCCAAGGACGAGACATTTTTCACTCTGGGGATATATTTTGTAAAACCCATAAGCAAAGCGGAAAAAGTCGCAAAAACAAATCCATAAAATGCATAAAGCTGGCAAATAGAATTAAATAACTCAGCTTACTTAAGAAAAACAAATCGACTTGCGCACGGAGAAGGACTGCTCATTACATACCTTACACGCGGGCGGTAATTATACAGTACATCACTCAGGATATGCGTACATAATCCTGACATGTTATTTAGGCTAGTGCACTTCTCCAGATCCTACATGATGCGCAAACAGGCTACTTCTCACAACCTATGTACATATCTTACAAAGCGGCACATTACATGGCAGCTAAGCGTACTCAGGCAGAAATGTTGACGATCTCCCTTGCCCTGCCGAGGGCGAGGCGTAGCGAGGTTGGGGACTCGACTTCCTCCTCGCTAATGGGCTCCATACGTGTAGTGTTGCGCAGAGTGGGCAGAGCGGTTGCCAGGGGCGGAGCAACACGTACAGGAGTGGGCGCGAAGGGTGGTGCAGTGCGCACTGGAGTGGGCGCAATAACTTGGTTGAATTCTTCGGTAGAAGGCAGACGACGAGCAGGCGTAAAAGATGCTGATGACGAGACAAAAGTCAGTGGCGGTGCGATTGGTAGGAGCTCCCTCCTGTTGGCAGCACAGCCATGAACGGAGTCCATGCGGGTAGCTACGAAGTCGTCCACCAGGTTGTCGAAGGCTGCCTCCAGGGCCCGGAGATACTCAATGAGCATCTCAAAAGCCTCGTCTCGTTCTCCTCTGGGGCAGGAGTATGCATAGTGACAGGTGTAAGGCACATGGCACGGAAGATAACGGTAACGACGAGTCTTCATCACGGGAAGGACATCCCTGAGACGAGCTATCGCCTCGCGGGCTGCCATCTGCATAGCATGCCTCTCCGTAGGCATGGCTCTTCCCACGAACCGGAAGCGGCGTAACTCACCACGCCCTCCCTTGAACTGCACCGCGGCCTGGTGCATGGTCAGACTGTCGTTGACTCGGTGCTGGCAGAGTGTGAAGACTGGGCGCACGGATGGCCCCATCGCGACCTGAACGATGAAAGAAAGAAGCTTGACGAACCCATCGGGCACGTTGGCGAAGGTCTGAGACTCGCAGCTATTGTCGGCCATCTACAAAAGTAGGCAAAAATTCTGCATGGTCAGATCATAAATTTATGCTGACTGACAGAAAATGACTACCATTGCAAAAATATAAATTAGCTCTATCAGGCTAATAACCAATTAGCGATCGCACCTAGTGGCTTCCTACAGTCAGCCTGGCTCTGGTACCAAGCTTGTCACGACCGGTTTTCCAATAAAAATATTTATTGATAAACCAGTCTTTTGAGTCCAGTATGAGAGAAATCCTCCTCACTGGTAGACAATTTCTTGATACAATAAGCCAGTAGCATAAAATATATTACAGGGTTGAACTGCGGCTGCTCAACCAAATCATTACAAGCACGCCAATAATCATACATAATGGCGGACAGGACACAGTGGTGTGGAGACATACTACTGACTCATGGATAGGTTGGTGGTGGAAAAGCACAGCGGGGAAGGAAATACAAGACTCTAAGAATATCATTTCATCGAACGTCGGGGTGAGGCTCGATAAATTTATTTGGTAGCGGAAGCGGATATAAAACAGTGGCCAAATCCAGGGTCGCACGAGACTGACTGGGACTCCTCTAAGTGTCGGACTCGCTATCGAATTCTTCATCCATGAGATTGCCTTCGTCAGCATCTGGCCAAATCAACAAGCCAGTGAGTACTTTGGAAGTACTCGCAAGACAGTTCGGACGTAAGATATAACAAATGCATGCATGGATGCAACATGATTAATTCCTTAATGCACAATAAATAAAATTGGCATAACGGGTAAGTAAAAAGGGAAAACGGCGGTAGTCCGCCTGAAATTCCACAGAACATAAATAAGGACCGATCGGGTGTCTGAAGCGACGCCTCGAAAGGTGAACAAAAAAAATAAGGAAATGATGCCACAGTCGGGCATCTTAGCGACACCACATAAAGGGCTTTTAAAAGAAATGCCACGGTCGGACGTCTGAGCGACATCGCAGAAAGGGCTTTAAAAGAAATGCCACAGTCGGACGTCTGAGCGACATCGCAGAAAGGGCTTTAAAAGAAATGCCACAGTCGGACGTCTGAGCGACATCACAAAAAGGGCTTTAAAAGAAATGCCACAGTCGGACGTCTGAGCGACATCACAAAAAGGGCTTTAAAAGAAATGCCACAGTCGGACGTCTGAGCGACATCGCAGAAAGGGCTTTAAAAGAAATGCCACAGTCGGACGTCTGAGCGACATCACAAAAAGGGCTTTAAAAGAAATGCCACAGTCGGACGTCTGAGCGACATCGCAAAAAGGGCTTTAAAAGAAATGCCACAGTCGGATGTCTGAGCGACATCACATAAAGGGCTTTTATTCACAAGTACATAATACTCATAATAAACATTCAATTCATGAAAACAAACGGGTTAGTCCATCCACATGAGTGATCATTTAACCGGACTTAGCACTCATGCGATTCACGGAGTCTCTGTCATCAAAGCTGACAATTGATTAGGATAAGAAGGAACGAAACTTGACATGGAAGAGATGATTTGGAGGAATATATGACTCTGTAGAGTTTGTACAAAATTTTTCCCACAGTCAACGGATTTCCGTAGTCACGAAGGACTAGTTCCGTTTACGGTATTTCAGAAGAAAACACAGCTAACCGGTACACACCCATCCTACCTCTCGATGCTAGGAATCACCCTAGTCATCGTCCAAGAAAAACTTTTGAGACGGGGAGATCACAATCTCGAATAGCATGGGATCAAATTTATATACGCGCGCTCTAAGGGGTGCCCCCCTCTCGGTCCCAACCGGAAACACCCATGCCCCTTGACCGGATGACTGGCTTTAATCCAGGGCCATGGAACCATCATCACGGCCTCTCCTCTTTGGTGTGTACCATGAAAGCGGTTTGAAACTTACTAAACCATATTCCTTGCGGAAAACATGTGGTAGTACAAGGAAGGAAATGATAGGTACTGGACCGATATGGTTTGACACTGAAGTCACATAGTCTGGCGTAAGACTGGCATGCTACAACACTGCCGTCGTACCCATCCTCATGCCAACACATGGCCATTCATATTCACATACATCCACGTATGGATCATTGAACTCACTTACCTCATTATCACATAAAATAACGTTCATCGGTATACTCACCGGCATGCCATGAAACTAACTAAATGCAAAACATGCCAAGACACTCATCATATCAAAAGTTCAAACATGCTTGCCTGGTTCAGAGTAGTCGGAGCCTAGCTCGGTGAAGTTCGCGGCTCCGTCACCTCCTTCGGTATCTACGTTTAAAGAAAATATATGCGCTAACGTAAATACCAAGGAGAGCACAGAAGGTAAACCAAATATTTTTCAAATAAATCTGATAAAAAACTAGACAAAATTTTAAAGAGAACAGAAAAAGAATCAATCAAAAATACTTTTCTGATTAAAAGTTATAAGGGTTTTTGTCCAGGGACTTATCTGTAATGAAACAGAAGATTTCCAGGGGCTAGTTTATAAAAACAGAAAACGCTTCGGTAGCGACTACGCCAGCCCGAAGAGAAAACGCATTCTGCCCGAAGGCGCTTCCAGAAAACGATTCGAAGAGAGAGCAGAGAGGCTGACGGTGGGGTCCCACCTGTCAGGTTCAAATGTTTAAACGGGGCGGCAGAGTTCGCCGGCGCCCGAGAGCCGCGGTGGTCGCCGGCGACGATCCACGGCGAGGCAGAGAGATCGGGGAGTACCTCCGTGCTCAGGGTACCCTTCCGCGTCAGTTGATGGTGGTGGAGTCGGTCGGCGAGCACCACGTCGACGGCGAGCTTTGCTCCGGCGGACGGCGGCTCGGGTGGTCGAGGGGCTCGTCGGAGAGGGCTGCAACGGTTAAATTGAAGAGGGGGTCATGCTCCTGGCAGCTAGAGAAGGTAACGAACGGGGTTTGAGCGCCGGAGATGGCCTCACCAGAACGAATCGGGCTAGAGGCCGAGGCGGGGCGAGGCGGCCGGAGCTGGGGGAGGAGACCTCCTCGAGGTCCCCCTAGTGGCCTGGCGGGGTGTTGGTGAGTAGTGGGGGTGCTGCGTGCACGAGAGTGAGCTCGGGACCCCTTTATATAGGCGGTCCGAGGCGGTTGCCATGAACGAGGATCACCGGCGAGCGATTACGGTGGCGCAGTGCTCGGTCGGGGTGGTTAGGGGGTCGAGCGTCATCACAGAGGTTCAATGGGTCCGTTTTGGTGTTAAACTAGCCGGGGTTTGGGTGTCAAGGGCGAGCTCGACGGAACGGTGAGGGTGCGGGCCCGTCGGCGGCGAAGAGCGCGTTCCGTGCTTGCCGGCCACGGTGGCTATGCTATGGGCGTGCGCTGGCGTGCATGAGGCCACGTGGAGAGCCAGGGAGCAATGGGCGGCGCGGAACGGCGTTCTGCCGCGGTGTGCCTCCTGTCGGCCGCCACGGGAGGTCCCGACGCCGCAGAAGACGCCGGCGAGGGCGAGCCAGCGCGCTACCGACGCCAGGAAGGCTCCATGCACGCGTGTGCAGCTTCGGACAAGAGGAAGAGGCGGCGAGGAACGTGCCAAGGGCGCTGTGGCCGCGTGACTGAAACTGACGGACTGAAGATGACACTGAAAACTGAATTTTCTGAACTATGAACAGTAACAGTGCCCACCAGGTGTTCGACCAAATGAAATTGGCCTCTGGTGATTTTTCCTTGAGCTGATTTTTGGTGGAGTGGCTTCTCCTTGCTCAAGTAGGCTGCATGATTTTTGGTGGAATTTTTGGAGCAGTGTGGATATGAATTTCACCAAATTTGGCAAATCTGGTCCAAACTTGGAGAGACTGTATTTTGAAAAAATTTGAAAAGAGGAGGAGTGGATCAAGATGGTTCTGGGTTGTGGGTTCAAAGGACAATCCAGGAGAATTGGTTTGAGGTCAAAACTCAAATGAAAAAGTGTACTTGCTTTGAAAATCCCTCAGGCTCCAAATAATTTTCAGAATTGAATTGAGGGGAAAAATAATTAGAATAAAATTCAAAACCAGTTTGGATTAGTTGGGACAGAGAATTTAGGTTGATCACAAGGGGGAGAGGAGGTTTTGGAGGGGTTTTACTACATGGGCAAAAATGCCAAGTCATGGTGGTTCCAAGATATGAAAATCCCAAATTTCATGGAGTTTCTTTTTTTTAAAAGAAAAAAATTAAACTCCCAAAATAATTTTGGGAGAGAACCAACAGAGAGGAAGTTTCAAAAGGTCAAACACCAAAGTTTGAAGCAAGAATAAAAACCTTGTCAAAGGGAAGAAAGTTTTTTTTAAGAGGAAGGTTTTCTGAAAAAATTTAAATGGCCTCTTTTCAAAAACCACAAAGTTTTTTTTTGAAAACCAAAGTAAAAAATTTGGAGTGTCACAGTACCCCTGTTCGCGGCTTCCAGCAGCTCAGCGAGGCATTCCAGCAACGCATCACGGCCGCTCTCTGCGAGTCGGCACCGCAGCAGCTCCCGCGCCACTACGAGTGCGGCCCTCATGTTTGCTTGCTCCCGTCGGGTGTGCGGCGTCGTCGCCGTGGTGTAGCTCGAGGCCCTTGCGGTGGCCCATGCGCCCCATAGGGTAAGGGTGGAAGGCGTCGGACCGCGCCCCGCGGCATTTGGCGGTGCGTGTGCCGCCTGGAGCATGGAGTTGAGGTCTTCTTGGGCGGACGATGCCGCCCGACTGGCCAAGCTGCCCAGTGGTCGGCTTTGGCCCTCGGGTCGCGGGACATCAGCAATGCAGAGTGTTGGCGGGTCTGCTGATAGAAGGGAGGCTTAGGCGCACCCCTACCTGGCGCGCCAAATGTCAGATTTGGGGTTCCGGCAAAACCCTTAAGGTTCGACCACTGGGGTGCGCACGAAGGTCTCTCCCTCCCTCTAGCTCGCTCTCTCACCACAATCTCAAAGCTCAGCGTGTCGAACTCAAAAAATAGGGAACACAAGAGTTTATACTGGTTCGGGCCACCGATGCAGTGTAATACCCTACTATAGTGTGGTGTGGTGGATTGCCTTGTAGGCTTGGGACGAACAAGTACAAGGAAGAACAGCCTCCTGAGGAGAGGTGTTCTATAGCTTGGTGAGCTTGTGTGGTAGAGGATGATCTGAATGATCCATCTTTTGCCAAGGTGGTGGCTAGTCCTATTTATAGAGGCCCGGGTCCTCTCCCCGAATATTAGGCGGGAAGGGATCCCACAACGGCCAATTTGAAGGGGGACAACTAGTACAAGCTATCCTAACAAAAGGTGGCCTTCGCCTGCCAATGGCTCTGGTGGTGACGCCGTCGTGGGCTCTGTGATGACCTCCGTCCTGTCGTCTTGTTGGTCTTGGTCTCGTTGCACTGATATGGAAACCCTTACCTGATGCCTCGGGACTCCTCGCCTATGCTTGCCCCTTTAGCACCAAAGAGGCAACAGGTACTCTGTTCCTGCTTGCGCCCGCCTGGCCTTGGTCTTCATGGCTCACGTCACGGGAACCTCACGAGGCGCCCCTCGCCTTGATCTCTCCGACCCTCGCGAGCCAGCCTAGTGAGACCGCCCCTGAGGAGGTCTTGTGTCGTCCACCTCGCGAGGCTTGTCCCCTCGCGAGGGTCTTGAGTGCTTGCCGGTGAAGATGGGCCGTACCAGGCCGCTGGTGGAGCCACGCCGTGGGCCGCAGGCAGGCAAGTCTAGTGACCCCGGTTCCCAGAACACCGACAATGACCTCTTGCATTACTTCTACTTTGTTACACCACCATATGCTTAGTTTAAGCATCATATATGAGTATATGACATACCTATCCATTTTCTGTACCTACTCCATTTGTCATCATACTATGTTTTCCCAATCAAATCTTGTTCTTTCATAATAGATGTCCAAAAGGAAGAGGGTGAGTGTAGATCCTCACGGAGTACAAAACTAGGTATTTGGAAAAGGTAGTGATACCTATTAAATCAGATAGATCATAAGCCATAGAAAACACAGGCCCAACTGTACCACACTTTACCCATACTCCAATGGCCAAACCACTATTAGAACTGCAGAGAGCCCAGCACCGGGTATTGTCTATGATATCAGTTCAAAATTTGAACTCCTAAATCTCTGCATGTGCCTTACCTTCTCTCTTGTATGAAAACTAATTTTAGATGGATCTCCTTGCTCAAAGGATCATAGGATCTCACAACAATACTGGCACTGCATTGCTCTTGTCAGTACCTCTTGCCCTTTGTTAGCATACTTACACTCATTGTTGGTTGATTATGTAGCATCACTTTAAATGTTCACTTCTTAATCCTCCCTTTGCTCGAAATTATAAGATCTATATTTACTATTAGATAAATGTAGAATTAACACAATGGTTATGAAGTTTTGGATTGCTCATGTAAGTACATGTTGTCATGTACTCCCTCTGTATCGAATTAATTATTGCTCAATTGGATGTGTTTAGAACTTAATAGTGCTAGATACATCACTACAAAAAAGACACATCCATGACATTTTGGGCCGAACGAATTTTTTTCCTGTGATACATATGACACTTCTATGACGATAATTGTGACAAAACCCGGTATCATCGTAGATGTGGTGGGCTCATTCTTCTATGACAAAAAATCATGACAGAAAATGGGCCTTTCATCCTGGGCGGGCCGGAGACGCAGCTGCATGACATTCTTTGGGCCGTCCATGACGAAAAAAACCATGGTAGAAGCGAGGGCGATGAAAATTTCGGGAAGTTCCCGGTTATGGTGGGTGGTCGGGGGCCGAGCGATGCGCGTTTCTCTCGTACATGTACTCGCGTGTGTGCGAGGCGTTGGCTCTAACTAAACCCGAGCAAGGCGTTGGGCTCTAACTAAACCCGAGCGATTGCACTGCAGGCTACGCGTTACTGAACCCGAGCGATCGATCGATGGCTGTTAACTGAACCCGATCGAGCGATTCCTTTGCTACTGCTGCTAACTGAAGCCGATCGATGTTGCCTCTGGGATGAACAGTGAGCGTTGCCGGGGGGGTGGATGAACAGTGACCGGTAGTATTGCCTCTAGATGAATAGGACCCCGATCGATCGAGTCGGTTGGGGCTGGATGAACAGGACCCCGTGGAGGGCTGGAAGAATAGGACGACCCCGTGGAGGGCTGGATGAACAGTAGATGATGGAGGGGTGCCCGTGGAGGGGTGGTTGAACAGTAGCCGGTGGAGTAATGCACGGTGGAGGCTAGATGAACACGAGCCCGTGGAGGCTGGAGGAGGTCGACGGTAGCCCATGGTGGCTAGAGGAGGTCGACGGTGGAGATGAACAGTATCCCGTGGAGTCCTGTTTTGCGGTACGCCACACCCCTCCCGATGAACAGGACCCATGTTTCGACCATAGCGCCCCAACACAAGTCCATTTCGTCCGTTTTGCGGAACGCCACACACCTCCCGATCAACAGGACCCCCGTTTCGACCATAGGAGGTATGTTTCCTCCGTTTTGTGGTACACCAGACCCCTCCCGATGAACAGGATCCCGTTTCAAACGTGGCCAGTCGAACACAAGGACGTTTCCTCCATTCTGCGGTACGCCAGGCCTCGTTTCCATCGCCTGTTCCGTCCAAGCCTTCTTGATGAACACGACGACACATTCCGTTCCGACCCAGCCGGTTGGCTCCCCATGAAGACGACAACGACGTTGTTTCTTCATTCCGACCCATCCATGTACATGAGCCCTGGCCGCACGTATGCGCGAGTAGGCGTTCGAGACCCCGCCCGTATGTACACATATGTGGTCGTATTTTCTTTCTTGCACACTGGCTGTTGTACATACGTATACATGCTACGTACACGCCTCTACTACGAAACGTGCGCGCCTCTACTACGACACGTGCACGCCTCTACATCGACCAATATATATGTACGTACAAGTTCACGACCAGAATGACAACGCTACGTACGCTTCGACCAGGTGGGTCCCGACTGTCAGGAACTTCCTTGCGTGCGAAGATGTAGCTGGTGGGTCCCAGCAGTCAGGGGGGCGAATCATTTTTTTCGAACGCACTTCCTTGCGTGCGAAGATGTAGCTGGTGGGTCCCAGCAGTCAGGGGGCGAATCATTTTTTTGCCTGGACGCACTTCCTTGCATGCGAAGATGTAGCTGGTGGGTCCCAGCAGTCAGGGGGGAAACGTTTTTTCACGAAATATGGTGGCCCGTCCGGTGGGTCCCTGCTGTCAGGTGGAGGTATCATTATTTTTCGTGTAATAAGGAGGCACTTCCTTGCTGCGGCCATGGACCCAACTGTCAGCCTCTCCACGTATAGTCCACGTCCGATGGAAGTCGTTCCTTGACCACGTTGACCACGCTATTCTGAGAGCACTAGGGCGGTGGACGACGGCGAGGCCTAGGAAGGGGACGACGCGGAGCCGGGGAAGACGGGGGCAGTGGAAGCCCTCTTGGAGAGGAGTACGAGGGTTCACTAGTTCGGCTGCGGTTTGAGGTTTTCGTCGTCGCAGGGTCTGGCCAGTGGTGGGAATAGTAGGGGCGGTGAGGCCTCCGCGGAAGCACAGCCGGCCATGGGAGGCGGGAGCACGCGGCACGACCGGTGCTGGTTTGGGCGGCTGGAGCAAGAAGACCAGAGGTTGAAGAAGCACTACGGCCGTTGGATGGACATCGTACGGTCACTGGAGCTAGAATTGTTCATATTGACTAAGTTAACAAAGCCCTCCATCCCCGTCAACTTAGCTGGCCCACTTGGAATTTGAGTCCATTTACCTACATGGGTTAGTTCTTGCAAGGAAGAGCACTTGTGTATCCAAAAATGACAATCATGAAGCTCAACATAGAATTTGTCAAAGGATATGCTTGAATGGTTTCGTGCTTCCTTGTGTTCAACCACCATAGTGTAGAGACTTGATGATGTAGAGATTGCTCAAGATGTGAGTAGATTACAATCTCATGGAATTTGATTCAACCAAGTACCTACATGGGTTATATAACATGCAAGATGCAAATATATCCAAGACATAGGATTTTCATCATAAGAGAAATATCGAGGATTAGTCATAAGCTCATGTCTTGCATGTATCCAATGGAGTTTCTACTTCAAGTTTGAAGCATCTATGATGTTCAATTCTCCTCTCAACCTGCAAAACACTTTCTCATCTAGAACTTTAGTGAATATATCTGCTAATTGCTTTTCAGTGCGAACATGCTTAAGATTAATGTCACCCTTAGCAACATGATCTCGAATGAAATGATGACGAACTTCAATATGCTTAGTTCGAGAATGTTGTACGGGATTATGACCAATTTTGATAGCACTTTCATTGTCACAAAGTAATGGAACATGTTTCACATATATCCCATAATCTTTAAGAGTTTGGGTCATCCAAAGTAATTGAGCACAACATGAACCAGCGGCAATGTATTCCGCTTCGGTGGTGGATAAGGATACCGAGTTTTGTTTCTTGGAGGACCAAGACACAAGAGATCTACCAAGAAATTGAAAAGTACCTGAAGTGGACTTTCTATCAACCTTGTCTCCGGCATAGTCCGAGTCGTAGTAGCCAACGAGATCGAAAGAGGCCCTCTTAGGATGACAAATGCCAAAATTTGGTGTATGGATTAAGTATCTCACTATCCTTTTCACGGCCTTAAGATGAAATTCTTTAGGAGCAGCTTGATATCGTGCACACATGCACACACTTAGCATGATATCGGGACGTGAAGTAGATAGATATAACAATGAACCAATCATAGAGCGATAAACCTTTTGATCAACCGGTTTACCATCTTTGGTCAAATCAAGATGTCCACTAGTAGGCATGGGTGTAGACATACCTTTGCATTCTTGCATATTGAACTTCTTGAATAAGTCCTTGATGTACTTCGTTTGAGAGACAAAGGTACCTTCCTTAGTTTGCTTGATTTGCAAACCAAGAAAGAATTTGAGTTCACTCATCATAGACATCTCAAACTTCTCCGACATTAGCTTCCCAAACTTTTCACTAAAATGAGGGTTAGTTGATTCAAATATGATATCATCAACATAAATTTGGCATACAAATAATTCTCCATTAACCCTTTTAGTAAAAAGAGTAGAATCAATTTTCCCAATTTCAAAGCCTTTTTCAATAAGGAACTTGGTCAAGCATTTATACCACGCTCTAGGAGCTTGTTTAAGACCATAAAGAGCTTTGTGAAGTTTGTAAACATGATTGGGTTTCTTAGGATTGACAAAGCCGGGAGGTTGTTTAACATAAACTTCCTCCTCTATTTCACCATTTAGAAAATCACTTTTAATGTCCATTTGGTATAAGGTGATATCATGATGATTAACATAGGCAAGTAAGATGCGAATGGATTCAAGTCTAGCAACGGGAGCATAAGTCTCACCATAGTCCATACCTTAGACTTGTGTGTAGCCTTGGGCGACGAGACGTGCTTTGTTGCGAACTACTTGTCCATCTTCATCTTGCTTGTTGTGAAACACCCATTTTGTACCGATGATGTTGTGGTTGTTGTCGGGCTTCTCAACCAATGTCCAAACTTGATTCCTCTCAAAGTTGTGTAGCTCTTCATGCATAGCATTTATCCAATTCGGATCTTCCAATGCTTCTTCAACCTTCATAGGTTCAATGCTAGAGATGAAAGAATAGTTTTCACAAAAGTTAGGTAAACGAGTTTTAGAGCGAGTGATTCTCCCAGTTTGAATATCATTGTAGATTTGCTCAACGGGATGGTCTTTAGCAATTCTTTCTCAAACTTGTGAAAGCTTTTGCTTGGTTCTTGGTTGAACTTCTTCTTCATCTTGTTCTTCTTCTTGGCCTTCTTCATTGTTGGCGTTTTCGTTCTCTTGTCATGGTGGAGAAGGAGGTTGTTGACGTTCATCTTGATGCACTTCCTCGTTTTCTTCATCTTGGTCTGTCGCACTTGTGGATGCTTCCGTATCAACTCTTGGTTCACCTTGTCGTGAAGTAGAAGCTTCCACTTGGACGGACGAGGTACTCTCCTTCACCTCCGTTGGACGGACCTTGCAATTAGACAAGTCTTGGATTTCTTCCGAAGGATCTTTGTCTCCTACATCAATTGGCAATTGCTCTACTTGCGAGCCATTAGATTCATCAAACTTCACATCTACTGTCTCTTCAACCTTTCGGGTGAAATTGTAGACACGGTAATTGTGAGAGTTTGAGCCATAACCTAGTAGGAAACCTTCATCAGACTTAGGAGCAAATTTAGAACGATGATGCTTATCAAGAATGTAGCACTTTGAGCCGAATACTCGAAAGTATCCAACTTGGGGTTTGTTACTGGTGAGGAGCTCGTATGCCGTCTTGCCGAGTAGCTTGTGAAGATACAAATGATTTGTTGCATGACAAGCTGTCTCAACCGCTTCTGCCCAAAAGTGCTTCGGCGTCTTGTACTCATCAAGCATCATTCTCGCCATTTCGATGAGCGTCCGGTTCTTCCTCTCAACAACTCCATTTTTTTGAGGTTTGTACGTAGCCGAGAACTCGTGTGAAATCCCTTCTTCATCGAGAAAGGTGTCCACATTTGTGTTCTTGAACTCTGTTCCGTTGTCGCTGCGAACCTTCTTGATCTTCACTTCAAATTGATTTTGGGCCTTCCTAGCGAAGTTTTTGAAGATCTTTTGGACCTGTGATTTATCATCGAGAAAGAACACCCACGTAAATATTGAAAAATCATCAACTATAACTAGACCAAAATAATTTCCACCAAGACTCTTGTAGGAGTTGGGACCAAAAAGATCCATGTGAAGTAGCTCGAGCGGCCTCCTTGTGGTCATGATGTTCTTCATGGGATGCCTTCCTCCAACCTGTTTACCTGCTTGACAAGCACTGCAAAGTCTATCCTTATAAAATATGACATCATTAACACCAAGGACATGATTCCCTTTAATAAGCTTGTCAAGGTTTCTCATGCCAATGTGACCTAGTCGTCTATGCCATAACCAACCTTTTGAGGATTTAGCAATGAAGCAAGTTTTAGGTTGAGCCTTTTTAGAGAAATCAACAATGTAAATATCACATCTACGTATACCGGTAAAGATCATTTTATGATTGTCTCGGTGAAACACTTGGCAATCTACTTCAGTAAATAGGACATTGAAACTGAAATCAGCAAGTCTAGATACTGAAAGTAAGTTGTAGCCAAGAGATTCAATGAGCATAACATTCTGAATGGAGCTATCATGTGAGATGGCCACCTTACCGAGGCCAACCACCTTACCCTTTGAGTTGTCACCGAAAGTGACATACTTTCGAGGACTATCATTTTCAGCAAGCTCATGAAACATGTCTTTATCTCCGGTCATGTGATCGGCACATCCACTGTCAAGGACCCATTCCTTTCCTCCTGACATATATCCCCGAAGATTTTCCATAAGACCAAAGTATCTCATTGCATCGTCAAGATTGAAGTCACTATCATCATCCTCATCATAGTATCCATGTTCAACATTGTCATGTGGTGGATCAAGTCCTAGAGAGGGTAATTCGTTAGAGTGAGTTTGACAATGATCTTGCTTATGAATTCTTATAGCTTTGGAAATAATATCACCAATAATTCCAACATCTCCTTTGGCACGCATAAGATTTGTAAGTTCAAATAGACGTTCACCAAACATAGGATCACTAGTATTCATCTTACTCAAGGCAATAGACTTATGGAGAATTTCATCTAGATTTTTCAAGGAATAATTTGGAAAGCGTTCCTCAAGAAATTTCCATATAGTGTAGGCACACTCAAGATTAGGCAAGTTTCTAATCAAATTTCTAGGCAAGCCTCTAGTGATAAGATTAACAGTTCTAAGATTCCTAATCATGTCAATTGACTCATCAAGAGTAGGATGCATAGGATCAACATGAGGTGCACAAGGGCAAGCAATGTACTTGTTCAAATGATGTTGATTGAAAATTACAAGCATCTCACTTTTCCACTCATGAAAATACTCCCCATCAAGTATAGGCACTCTATGTCTAAGACTCCCCAAAGTAGACTCATCCATCTTCCTCCAATGGTGATTAAACCAAGGCAATGGAGACCAATGCTCTGATACCACTTGTAGGACCTTGAGAAGAGGTGTCTAGAGGGGGGTGATTAGACACTAAGTATCAAAGTTGCAGTTTTTAACTTCTTTAAGTTTAAATGGAGTTTAGGCACAAGTTTAACATT
Organism: Triticum aestivum; assembly: GCF_018294505.1. Lineage (NCBI taxonomy): Eukaryota > Viridiplantae > Streptophyta > Magnoliopsida > Poales > Poaceae > Triticum > Triticum aestivum. The sequence continues at coordinate 248,997,310 of NC_057798.1, forward strand.
CACAATACATAACAAGCAAGTATGCAAAGAGTATATGAGCAGCAGAAAGTAAAGCATGCAACTTGCAAGAATGTAAAGGGAAGGGTTTTGGAGGATTCAAACGCAATTGGAGACACGGATGTTTTTGTCGTGGTTCTGATAGGTGGTGCTATCGTACATCCACGTTGATGGAGACTTCAACCCACGAAGGGTAACGGTTGCGCGAGTCCACGGAGGGCTCCACCCACGAAGGGTCCACGAAGAAGCAACCTTGTCTATCCCACCATGGCCGTCGCCCACGAAGGACTTGCCTCACTAGCGGTAAATCTTCATGAAGTAGGCGATCTCCTTGCCCTTACAAACTCCTTGGTTCAACTCCACAATCTTGTCGGAGGCTCCCAAGTGACACCTAGCCAATCTAGGAGACACCACTCTCCAAGAAGTAACAAATGGTGTGTTGATGATGAACTCCTTTCTCTTGTGCTTCAAATGATAGTCTCCCCAACACTCAACTCTCTCTCATAGGATTTGGATCTAGTGGAAACAAGATTTGAGTGGAAAGCAACTTGGGGAAGGCTAGAGATCAAGATTCATATGGTAGGAATGGAATATCTTGGCCTCAACACATGAGTAGGTGGTTCTCTCTCAGAAAATGTATTCTGGAAGTGTAGGTTCGTTCTGATGGCTCTCTCCACGAATGAAGAGGAGGTGGAGGGGTATATATAGCCTCCACACAAAATCTAACCGTTACACACAATTTACCAAACTCGGTGGGACCGAATCGAGAAACTCGGTCGGACCGATTTAGCAAATCTAGTGACCGTTAGGATTTTCAGTGGGACCGATATGGTTAGGGTTAGGGCATAACGTAATCTCGGTGGGACCGATTACACAAACCCGGTGAGACCAATTTTGGTAATTAGCTAACCAAAGAGTTGGTGAGGCAAACTCGGTGGGACCGATTACTCAAACTCGGTGGGACCGATTTTGGTAACAAGTTAACCAGAGAGTTTGCATTGTAATCTCGGTAGTACCAATTGCTCAAACTCGTTGAGACCGATTTTGGTAATGTACATACACAGAGAGATTACAATCCCATCTCGGTGAGACCGAGATCCCTATCGGTGAGACCGATTTGTCTAGGGTTTGTGGCAGTGGCTATCACATCTGAACTCGGTGGCGTCGGATAGAAAGAACCAGTGTGGCCGAGTTTGACTTTAGGTTTAGGTCATATGTGTGGAAGTGGGAAAGTAGTTGAGGGTTTTGGAGCATATCACTAAGCACTGTGGAGCAAGAAACTCATTAAGCAACACCTCATCCCTTCTTGATAGTATTGGCTTTTCCTATAGACTCAATGTGATCTTGGATCACTAAAATATAAAATGAAGAGTCTTGAGCTTGAAGCTTGAGCCAATCCTTTGTCCTTAGCATCTTGAAGGAGTTCCCACATCCTTTAGTCCATGCCACTCCATTGTTGAACTTATCTGAAACATACTAGATAAAAGTGTTAGTCCAACAAGAGATATGTTGACATTGATTACCAAAACCACCTAGGGAGCACTTGTGCTTTCATAGTGTACCAGTAAAGAGACGTTGCCGAGTTTTAGAAAAAAGAGAGACGTGCTCCTGTAGCTGGTTCGACTCCAAACCGAGACTATGACTATATATGGTGCTATGCTACTCTGCAAGTAATGAAACTGACATATCCAACTGCTTCTCCTCTTCTCTACTTACTCTGCCTAGCATCAGAAGCTCTGGCCGCAGCAACCATGTCCGCTGGCTGCTCGTCCACCTGCTCTTTAGCAGGCAACAACCAGATATGCGCCAAGTCGCCACCCGTACCATCGCCTGTGGGTCTCATCACACCCCCACCGGCATGCGCACCACAACCGATTGCTCATCGCAACCCGCTGCTGTTGGTGTGGTGCCACTGCTGCAAATCACGCAGAGTCATCCGTCGTGTCTCAATCACAATCCTCAACCATGGCTGAGTCTTCTACAAATGCCCGAATGATGGGGTAATAATATGTTTAAGTGTTGGTCTACTGCTTTCAGTTGCTGATTTTTTTAATAGTTTGGTTGATGATATTCCAATTTGATTCGTGCAGAAAAGGGAAGATTCGTGTGATTTGTATTTCTGGGAAGTTGCTGATGTGGGGGAATGCAACTACGCTGATTATTTGGTTAGCCGAGGAATCCCAATACCAGCAGGTTAGGGTTTTGGACAAGTAACTGAAGGAACGACAGAAGAGGAAGAGGCAGAGCAGAAGGTTAAAGATGCAGTTCCTCTGATCATGGCCAAGCAACAGCTGCTGAACGGCCTTGACAGCAATGAGGACATGAAAGAGCTTGTGAAGATAATGGGCAAAATCGATGTGCTCTGTAGGATGATTGTCTCTTTATTTGCAGTGTATGTAGCACCCATGATGTATTCAGTGGCTATGACATGAGCACTTTGCTAAAACTAGTAATGAATGAAATCTGTGTAGCAGGCTGGGCGTAGTGTTGTGAACATCTAATGATTTCTATTAAGGAAATCCGGGGGTATCCTCTTTTGCTCATAAATAAATAAATAGCAGAGGCCCTGTTGGGTCAGCTTTGTTCTCATTCAAAGACGTCGAGCAAATTGCAGTCCAACAGCAAACTATGTCATCAAATTCAAGTTTCACAGCCAAATATGAGTACAACTAAACAACAATGTCATCATGTTTTAGTTGTCATACAATCACCAAACACAAATCAGCATACATAACAAGTGATGTTCTCACAGCAAAATACTAAACAACATGTTCATCAGGTTTCAGTTGTCATAGAAAACACAATTTCACATATAGATAAAAAACATCTTCTGAAAGGAAAATACAACAAAAGCAATGTAATCATCATCCGCAGCAGCAGCGTCAACATCTTCGCCATGTGTATCAGTTTCAATCGTAATTCCCCACGGTGTCATCTTCTTCTTCGTCCTCAACATCCTCGAACGTTGGATTCTTCTTGATCAACTCTTGTATGTCCACAGCACGATAAGCAATCTTTTCTCCAGCGTCATTTACGTGATGGTTCTCAAAGATATTAGGAACATCTATGTTATCTTGTACATCAAGAGCAGTGTAAGAATCATCTTGTTGTGCAACTTCATTAAACGAATTCATCTGCTCAAACCTTTGCAATACTCTCCAGTCATCGCTACGTGCAAATGTGTCTTCCAAGAAAAATATTTGTGTTGCTTGATTTGCCAAAATAAAAGGCTCATTGGTCTGTACGCCACCTTGAAATTGATGGATTTGAAATAATCATCAGCTCTGGGTTTTGCGATCCTGGAAAACAGGTTATACCAACGACAGCACAACAGAACTGCGCACCGATGATCCTCGAAACTGGAGATATACTACAACTGAACAATGTCTATTATGTTAGCATGCATTTCAGTTGTCTATTTGTCATACGTACCCGTGCTCATGATGGCACTATTTTGTGTCTTCCTGCCTTCGTGTCGTGCAAGGGTGTTGTAGCGCACATCTCCAACAACGCAAGATTCATAATGTCTTACCCGAGTATCAGGACCCATTGCTAGTGAGTAAAGGGCATCATCAACTGCCTGCCCATCCTCCCGCATCTTCTTAACCTATGGTTAGAAAATAGACAAGCTGATCATCTTATGTACTCAATATATTAAAAAAACTGACAGTGCAATTCAAAAGCTTACATGGCTCTTGAACCATTTCATAAATCCTGCCATAACCAGTTTGTCAATGTTTCTTGGATTTTGCGGCAGTAACTCCTTTTTGTAGATGCTGCACAACATAGTGATCACGTCAAACATCTAAATATATAAGAATGTGCTGCAAGTTTAGTAGATTACGATGTATAAGCTGCAGTACTGCACTTACTTGATATAAGGTAGTATCTCAGAACAGTTATTCAACACATACCAAACCATTTTGTCCAAATCTTTAGGTTTGTCCTCTTGTCGACTCTTCCCTGTAACTCGAATAGAATAATTGAAAACATTGAGCCCGGGATTGTCTTCACCCACCTCTTTGCTAAGCTGATCAGCTGTTTCAATGTATTTTGAGCAGAATGTCAATGCTTCTGTAGCAATTTAGGCCTCTGCAATGGAACCCTCGGGTCTAGCTCTGTTCCTAACATAGCCCTTGAAAGTTCCTAGCCGCCTTTCAATAGGGTACATCCAGCCATACTGTACTGGACCTCTAAGTAGTGCCTCATCAGGTAGATGAACAGCCAAATGCACCATCACATCAAAGAAGGCTGGAGGATATATCTTCTCAAGGTCGCATAGGATAGTTGGTATCTTGTCTCTAAGATGCTCCAAAGAATCTATCCTGATATTTCTACTACAGAGTTCCCTGAAGAATTATCCCAACTCTGCAACTGCTCTGTATAAGTCAGGGCGGCCCAATCCTCTAAGGATAACAAGTAAAACCCTTTAAAGTAGGACGTGGCAGTCATGAGTTTTCAACCCTTGTACCTTGTTTCCATCAGCACTGACTCTCCTTTCAAGGTTGGAAGCAAATCCATGTGGGAATCTCACACATGACAGGACCTCGCAGAATTCTTTTCTTTTTACCTTGTCCAAGACATACACAGCTGGTGCCATATCCCATGGTTTACCTTCATCTTGCACCTACAAATCCTTTCTGATACCCGGGTGTGTGAAATCAATCCAAGATTTTAAGGTATCTTTCGTCTTGCCTTCAATATTAAGAAGTGTGCCGATAATGCTGTCACATATATTTTTCTTGATGTGCAACACATCAAGATTGTGCCGCAGATCCAAATCTTTCCAATACCCCAAGTCCCAAAAGTGGACCTACGGGTAAACAATAATCTCTCTTCTGCCCTGCCACGCTTCCTTTTCCCGCTACCATTACTAGGATGGTTTCCTGGTGTAATATGCCTCACCTTCTCTAATTCCACTTGCAACTCATTGGCGGTGAGCCTCTTTGGCGCATCACGGTTTTCATGCTTTGCATTGAACACATGTCTTCGGTATTTTCTAGGATGCGCCTTGTCCTTGGCAAGGAAACGGCAGTGTCCAATGTAACAGGTCTTGCTAAGTATTGCGTATGACTGTGGATTCCTGCCACAGCGAACACATGCATTGTAACCATGTGTTGTTCACCCTGACATAGTTGTCAGATTTCGGGTTCCGGCGGACCCTTGAGGTTCGAACACTGGGGTGCACGCGGAGATCACACCCCCAGCCTACCCATGTCTCACCGCCTCGCCAGGATCTAAAACTACACGAAGAACAACACAAGGGACACGAGAATTATACTGGTTCAAGCCACCATTATGGTGTAATACCCTACTCCAGTTTGTGGTGTGGTGGATTGCCTCTGGAGCTGATGAGGAACAGTACAAGGGGAGAACAGCCTCGCGAGGGTCTGTTCTTGGTGGGTGCGATGAACTGCTAGGGGGAGTTCAGTCGCCTCTCTCTCTGCGTCTCAGATGCGGATCCGATCCCCCTACCCTGTGGGTGGCTAGTCCTATTTATAGGCGAAGGCCCCGGGCCTCTTCCCAAATATTGAGCGGGAAGGGCGCCAACAATTGGCCATTTTGAAGGGGAACATCTAGTACACTTATCCTGACTAAAGTTGGTCCTCGCCTGCCAAAGACCCTGACGATGACGCTGGCTTGGACTCCACGATGACCTCCGCTCTGCCATCCTGCTGGTCTTGGTCTTGTTGCACCGAAATGGTTGCCTTTGCTTGATACCCTTGCCTGCGCTTTGCCCCCTTTGCGCCAAAGGGGAAACAAGGACTCTGTGCAGGCCGGTGCCCGCATGGCCTTGGTCGTCATGGCTTGCGTCACGGGCACCTCGTGAGGTACCCCGCCTTGATCTCTCCGCCTCCTCACAAGCTAGCCTGATGAGGCCGTGCTTGAGGAAGCCTCCTGTCATCCTCCCTGCGGGGCTTGGCCCCTCGCGAGGGTCTTGAGCATGTGCTAATGAAGATGGGCCGTACTGGGCCACTCCTTGAGCCACGCCGCAGGCCGCAGGTAGGCAAGTCTGGGTACCCTCGTTCCCAGAACACCGACAGTAGCCCTCGGGCCCAAGGCGCGCTTGGACTTGGCTTAGCAGTGAAGCGAAGAGGCAAGTGCGAAGCGCCACGGGCCCCAATAGCTTGCGGCCTTGGGCGCCGCGTGGCGGTTGATTGGACGTGCGCGTCCCTGTTCCCCCACGCCTCCTTATTTTGCGCTCGGCTAGGCGGACCCGTTGTTGCGCACAGTCTCCCCCCTTCTCGCCGCCCGCGCGCCTCCTGCTCTTCCTTCTCTCGAGCCTAGCCTCTGCTTCCAATCCAATCTCGCATCCTCTCCCTTCTTGTCGCCATGGCTCCGACGAAGAAGGGGAAAGGGTCAAAGCCTGTGCCCTCGCCCCGCCCGTCGCCGTCGGTGCCTCCTGCTGTCGACCGGTCGATCATACTCAACCGGGAAGGCTCGGACAAGGTCAGCTCTGCCATCGCCACCATCTTCAACGAGTGCGGGAGGACCACGGTCTGGCCCGCGTCTTACTTCTCCATTGACAGAACAGTCACCGAGGTCCGGTACTTCGCCAGCGCTCTGTGGGCGGGACTGGTTCCCCCTTTTTCCGATTTCTTCAATGCTGTGCTTTCTCATTGCCAGATCCACGTGATGCATTTGGGTGCCGAATCCATTACTCTTCTTGCCGTTTTCGCTTTTGTCTGTGAGGCGATGATGGGCATTCCTCCTTCAGTTGCCTTGCTGCGCCACTTCTTCTCTCTGCGCCTCAGCGATCCCACCCAATGCTCGGGGTGCGTGAGCTTGCTTGCCGCACCAGAAACAGCGGCTTCGGGAATCGATTTCAGCCATCCTCCGCCCGCGACCGGGTTCCGTGAGCGGTGGCTGTACGTGGATGCCGGAGTGCCCAGCCCCCTGCTTTCGGAGCCAACCGTGCCCGCTATCCCCAATTCGGGCTGGGGCCAGGAGACGCTCACGAGCCCCCGGCTCGTCTTTGTTTGGCATCGCTTCGCGTACTTGAGGGCGCTCGGTGTGACGGCACCCAAGGTGGTGAAGGAGTTCCTCCTATGCTGCATTGCCCCTCTCCAGCGTCATTCCCGCCGGATGTGGGCCTTCGGGGGGCGCGAAGACCGCATGAGGCTCCAAGAGGAAGATCTGACGCCTGAAGTGTTGAGGAAGGTTCTCATGATCCTGACTGGGGACCCTTCCCCTGGCAGCATCCGTCATGGGGGCGCCCTACTGTACCTTTGCTTAAACAGGGGTGATTTTGTGAAGCAGATGCCCAGCTTCGATGAGTGGGGGCTGCGCCCTACAGGCCTCAGGGGACCTCGCGAGAACCCAGTTGTGGTGGTTGCCCTTCCGGTTGCCCACGACGGTCCTTCCTCGAGTGGTGGAGCTAGGATGCAAAGGGCGTCGGGGGCTGAGGGGGCCACCGTCGGGGCGATGATGCCACGCGGTACTCCTGAGGCGACAGCTCCTGAGACCCGCCCTGCGGCAGCTGAATGTACCGAGCCGCGGCCTGCGGCTCCCGTGGCAGAGGCCCCCGAGGCCCCGGCAATCCCTCTTGGCGCGGCGTCCGGTGGCGTGTCCCTCGGCGATGCCCCCGACGCCAGTCATATCTGCGCTTCTTCCTCGTCGCGGGATGACCCTTGCGCCGAGCTTCTGGGCCGCTTCCGCGTGGACTTCGAGGCTCTCTGAAAGAGAAGGGAGGCCTTGGGTGATGATTACCCTTGCCGCCTATTGAAGCGCAGGAAGTACTTCGCCACTGATGAGTAAGCCTTTCCCTTTCCTTGTTCCTTATTTTCCTGCTGCTTCAACTGATCATTGCCCTGCAGGGCCCTTCCTGCTGAGATCATGGAGATGGCTGAGGAGCCATCCCTCCAGGCCTCGCCCTCTCCACCTTCCCTAAGCGTCCCGAGCTCCAGCACTGCCCTTGCGGTGAGGCCGGTTGGAGAGGCCGGCCATCCTGTGATGCGTCTTGGTTCTGCGCACCTCGCGACCATCCTTCGCGAGCCCTCCCGGGGCATAGCCAGTCTGCCCTGGGCTCTTCGACTGGTTGTGGACGGCGACTGGCTGAGGTCGGCCTTGCGATCTTCCTTGGAGGGCCAACTAGCTCTGGGACAGGCTTCTAGCGAGGCGCGTCCGGCCATCGCGAGGGCGCCAGCCCCCAGCCCCCTACCCAGCGGGGGAGTGCTGATCCGTGGCCCTCCTCGCGCGCCCGAGGCAGAAGGTGATGCGGAAGACGTGCTTGAGCACGCTCGGGAGCACCGCGCCCTCCGCCAAGGGTTCCTCCGGAGGGCGGCGGACGTGGTGAGCCAGCTTGGTGCAGAGCTCGCTGACGAGGACGCGCGCCTTGAGGCCGAGGGCCTGCACCTAGCTGAGGAGAGGCGCAAGCTGAAGGTGGCCGTTGCCCTTGCGCGCCACCAGCGTGACCTCGACAACGAGAAAGCCGAGGCGTCGCTGGCAGCTTCTCGGGAGGCCTGCTCCCGGGCCGTCGAGGAGGCTCAGGAGGCCAAGCAGTGGCGCAGGGTCGCAGAAGAGCAGGCGTGGGAGCTCTGGGCCCAGAGTAGCTCCCTGGAGCAACAGGTGGAGTTGCATGAGGTGGCCCTTGTATCGATGGAGGGGGGCTTGGTCGATCGGGCAGAGCTTCAGAAACGTGAGGAGGCACTGAGGCTGGAGGCCACCGAGTGCACCCTGGAACTCGAGCAATTGGAGACAAGGGAGCGCATGGTGGCGCAGGCGGAGGATGATGTCGCCGCGAGGGAAGCCCGAGCCTCAGAAGAAGTTGATCGCCGGGTGGCGGCGGCTCGCTCGAACCTCGAGCGCGAGTTTGAGGAAAGGCTGGAGCTGATCCAGGTCGAAGCAGAGGGCAGGATCGACGCCCTAAAGGCCAAGCTGGATGAAGTGATGCGGCGTGCGGACGCTGCCGGGGCTGCCCTTGGTGCGGCACAGGCAGAACTGGCTTCCTCCCGTGCCGAGGTGCTTCTTCTCCACCAAAGGGTGGACGCGGCTGAGGCCGTTGCGCGGCGGAACGAGGACGAGATACGCCAGCGGCAGACCCTGGAGCACGTGCACAGCCCCATGCTCTGCGAGCTCCGGGAAAGAGCTAACACGGCCTTGGGTATCATCTGCGAGGCAGCCGTTGGGGAGCCTCGTGTGGTTAACTATGCTGGTAACCTTTAGTTCTTCACCGATGTGGTGACGCAGCTGGAGGCTCATTCGGGCAAAGCCGACAGGTTGGTGGAGGAGAGGAGTCGTGCCCTACTTGGGCGTGCTTTTTCTCGTGTCTTCAGTCACCTTCATAACATGGACCCCCACTTCGACTTCGATGCCTCCATCGCACCGGTACCCTTGGCAATCCGGGACAATCTGACGAGTTGGGTGGAAGACAACATGGACGCCCTTGTTAGGGCCTTCACCGTTGATGACGACGATGTTGTCATAGCCGCTGATGAGGGCGGAGTGGTGAATGGCCCAGGTGCTGGTGAGGGCGGAGTGGTGAATGGCCCAGGTGCTGACGGTGGCGGCGTAGAAGGCGACAGCAACGCCAGCGACGCCAGTGGCGACTCCGGAGGTGTCCCCGGGGATGCATTGGGGGATTTATCCGATTGACCGTGTGTTGTTCCTATTTTTACCCTGCACAGAGAGAGTTCGGGCTCGGCCCAGGAGGTTGTAAGAGCATTTTGGGAGGGGGAGCCCCTCGTGTAAAAACTTGCAGTTAGCGTATTTGTAAACATGATATCACCCGTGTGCCTGCGCCAGGCGGCTGGTTCATGGCGAGCCGACTGGCTTGTTTACCTTTGACCCGCGTGGGCCCTGAGCTAGCCTGCGGAGGGCTGTGGTGTCCTGAGTGTCTCCTGAACAAGCCTGTCGAACCTGCAAGGAGAACCTCCTGAGAGGGCGTGCCGACGGCAGTCTGGGCTGTGTTCATGCTGGGCCTGGCCCGGCTCGCGAGGGGCTCGCGAGGGGAGGCAGCTGAAGCTTGGACGGACGCAAAGCGGCAACCAGAACGCAAGAGATTGCTCGAACGAGACTAAACACCCCTTCCCCGGACACACGCAAGTTTCAAGCTCAAATCCAACTTAAATCCAAACAGGGAAAAGCAACAACCAAGGGGAAAAGCAAGAAAAGCAGAAAAAGCCGCGTACAGCGCCTAGTCTAGTCTTCGACGTCTTCTCACCAGCCCGGAGCTAAGTGCTGCCACTGGGCGTGGGTGGGAGCCCCCGAGGCCCGAGGGCGGCTCTCCGGAGACTCCAGGGCGTGTACAGCCCCACTCATTATTACATGAGAGTGTCACGGGGCGGCGAGCTTCACATGCACTGGGCCTTCTTCACAGGTACCGGCCTTGCTTCATATCGCCAGACGAGGGGCCCGCCTTGCGCCACACTCTATTGCCACCGACGACAGCCGGAGACCGAGGGCGCCGCCGATGGGATAGAGCGGTCGCCAGCGGTTCCCCCGACGACCACGGGTCCTCTGCCGAGGGTAGGCCTTGGGGCACCTCCCCGGTAGAGGGCCTACCTCCTGAGGACGCCTTGCTCCGAGCGCCGCATGGGCGAGGCTGGATCTCGGCCCCTCTCCTGCAGCCCCCGGTGCCCTCCTCCTAAGGGGTGGGGAGCTTCCGGATTGGGGCAGCCACCCGCTGCGATGACCTGTACCTCATGTGATCCATGGTTAGCGTATGCATGTTCCTGAGGGATTATCGGTACCCGATAGTCACTGCCTCCGGTGCGGTCGACGGGGCCTTCCCTGGGCTCCTGAAAGAGCTCAGCCTCGGGTGTTTCTTCTCCCCAGCCTAGGCCAAGGAACTAGCCATGGTCTTCCTCTTGCGCGTGTTCTTGATCCATCATGTGGGGGCACATACGCCTCCGGGGCCGCTGCCCCGAATGCCTCGCCGTAGTGCCCCATGTGCCATGCAGTTCTGCTAACGGTGCGAACCTGGGGGTGGTAGCGAGGCGGCTCACCGAGACCGTGGGCTATAGTGGATCCTCCTTCGATGGTCGGAGGCGGAGGCGGCACCATTGGTGGCAAGGCGCTGATGGCCAGGTTGGCATTGGAGTGGCCCTGGAATCCGCTTGGAGCTGTGCTGGCGCGTGTGGGGCCTCCGTGTGATCCGCCTTGGGCCTGAGGCGGCAGCTGGGTGCAGAAGGGGTGTCACGCCCAATATGCGACCCTATCCAAAAGGAACTCGAAGGTCCCACCAAGGATAGACCCGCATATTGAAACGCTTTTGCAAGGTGGATATCATTACATCAACATTACATAATAGATGGGGATACATACAAGAGGCATACAATGCCACACGAATACAACATCACAATACATAAGAGCATCATCCGACTACGGATGAAACACAAACAGAAACTCAAACGACATCCACCCTGCTAGCCCAGGCTGCCGACCTGGAACCTATCCCCTGATCAAAGAAGAAGCAGAAGAAGAACTCCAACACAAGCAAACATCGCTCTCGCGTCATGACCATCCCAAAACCTGTACCTGCAACTGTTGTTGTAGTAATCTGTGAGCCACGAGGACTCATAGATCCCATTACCATGGGTATCAAGACTAGCAAAGCTTAAAGGGAAAGGAAGGGGTAAAGTGGTGAGGCTGCAGCAGCGACTAAGCATATATGGTGGCTAACATACGCAAATAAGAGCGAGAAGAGAGCAAGTAGAACGGTCGTCAACTAGCAATGATCAAGAAGTGATCCTGAACTCCTACTTACGTCAATCATAACCCAAAGACCGTGTTCACTTCCCGGACTCCGTCGAAAAGAGACCATCACGGCTACACACGCGGTTGATGCGTTTTAATTCGGATCTGGTGTCAAGTTGTCTACAACCGGACATTAACAAATTCCCATCTGCCTATAACCGCAGGCACGGCTTTCGAAAGATTATACCCTGCAGGGGTGTCCCAACTTAGCCCATGACAAGCTCTCGCGATCAACGAAGGAATAGACCTTCTCCCAGGAAGACCCGATCAGACTCGGTATCCCGGTTTACAAGACATTTCGACAATGGTAAAACAAGACCAGCAAAGCCGCCCGAATGTGCCGTCAAATCCTGATAGGAGCTTCACATATCTCGTTCTCAGGGCACACCGGATTGTCCAAGCTTCCGGTAGGCCAGCCCAGAGTTGCCCCTGGTGGCCACCGGCGGCTGACAGGTTGGACCAACACTCTCGACGAGCACTGGCCTGGGGGGATAATATAAAGATGACCCTCGAGAGCGCGACTCCCAAGGGAAAAAGGGCTAGGTGAGGCAAATGTAAAACCAAGGTTGGGCCTTGCTGGAGGAGTTTTATTCAAAGCGAACTGTCAAGGGGGTCCCATAAATCACCCGACCGCGTAAGGAACGCAAAATCCGGGAACATAACACCGGTATGACGGAAACTAGGGCGGCTAGAGTGGGACAAAACACCAGGCATAAGGCCGAGTCTTCCACCCTTTACCAAGTATATAGATGCATTAATAATATAAGAGATATTGTGATATCCCAACCAAAATCCTGTCCACCATGGAGAAATCTTCAACTTCACCTGCAACTAGCAACGCTATAAGAGGGGCTGAGCAAAGCGGTAACATAGCCAAACAACGGTTTGCATAGGAAAGGTGTCAAAGGTTAGAGGTTCATGGCAATTTGGGAGGCTTGATGAGCAAAAGATAGGTAACGCAGCATAGCGATAGAACGAAGCAACTAGCATAGAAATGATAGTAGTGAGATCCAGGGTAGCGGTCATCTTGCCTGAAATCCCGCAAGGAAGAAGAACGAGTCCATGAAGAAGACGAATGGATGAAGCCGAACCAGCCGTAGACGAACGAATCCTCACGATCGCAACGAAACAGGAACTATCGAAAAGAAGCACACAACATAGTAAACACACCACACATGAACAAGGCATGATGCACAACAAGCATGATGCATAACGAATCTACATGAAGCTACTCATGGCAAGAGATGATGCAAACAAGAGCAACACATCAAGGCAAGTTTAAATGAGGCCGGGAACAACATATAACAATTCCGGTAAGTCCTCATATGCATATTTCGGAATTGGTCCAGATCTGAATAAACCTTATGTTTAAGTTGTTAAACAGCAAGTTAAGATGCACAAGGATGATCTACATGAGATTCTAGTCAAGTTACATATAAAGTTCATTTAGTTCGGAGCTACGGCCTAGAAGATATGAGCAAAACAAGATAAACATGGCATTGATGCAAAATGCATACAAACATCAAGCAAACACCTCAGAACATGGATGCAACATGATAATATGAAACTACATGCAAAATCAATCAAGTTTCATATAGAGCACACTCAAAACGGAGCAACGGTTCAACACACGCACACTATACAAGTTTAAAGGACAAGCTATCCAAAACAGCAACTAGACATATTCCAAGCATCAAAACAACATGCTACAACATGTCAACATGAAAACAAAAGGCATGGGCATAATGTACAGGTAAAGCATAACAAAACATGAACACTGAGCTATCTCCAGAAATCACTAGAACATGCTCAAACACACATGGAAAATTGCAAGTTATAACAATTTGAGACTTTGCAGAAAATAACATCATGATGCAATGTTTAGAGCTATCAAACAACATGTTACAGTAACTAATAATGGCAAACAAAGGCATGGCATGAATCTACTGAATGCATAGATCAAAAGTCCCTTACTGACCATAAGCCAAAAAGGATCACAAAATAAGATGGCACCCACGTAAACATAGCAAGTTATATTACAGATTCATACATGGCAGAAACAGAATTATGAAGGCATGTAGATGAGCTTGTGCAACTCACTACAGAGAAACACATGGCATGGCAAGGCAACCAACAGTAATAAGACATGTTTTTGAAGCTAAGCATAGCAATAGCAAGTTCATAGGGTGCATGGATCACTAGCAAAACACATGGAAACAACTGAACTTAATGTTAACAGGCTGACAGCAACATTATGAAGCAACTTTGGAGCAAGATATGAACAATCTACAGCAAGCTATAAATGCAACTAGGTGCATGTATGGTTAGAGGATGACATGTAGATCAAAACATATTTAGAGCACATCTCCAGATTATGCATAGAATGATTAGTAGCAACATGTTTATATAGCATCGCGAAATAACAGATTAAGCCTAGCAAAACAGCAACATCATGTACACTACTTAACAAGCTCGATTCACTCTCCACAAGTCATTGCATGACAAGATAAGCATAGCATCATCAAGAAGACATGTTTGTGAAACAAACCAAGTCAAGAATAAGTCCATAGCATGCAAGGATCAACTATAGCAACCTTGGCAAAATTGAATAACATGTAAACAATCTGCCAGGAAACATTTTGAAGCAAAAGTAGAGCACAAAAATGACATGCTAGACTACTCCATAATTGCAACCAAGGGCAGGGATGGATAGAAAATAACCATATGTTCAAAACATCCTTACTGAAGTATCTCAAAATATGCATGGATCTCTCTGTAGCATCATGTTTACATGGCATCAAAATAACAGCAGAACAGGGACTAAAATCAGCAACATCACGATGCCTAGTTTGCATGCTTGTGATAGTCACCACATTGATCACAAAAATACATGGTAAGCACCTTTGTAAAGAAGATATGGCATAGATCAAAACACATGAAGACATCAACCTCATAGGATGCACACATCAATCATGGCAAAAATGACAAATGAGCTCGTTCTGATAACAGACAGCAGAAAACATTATGAAGCACTCTTACAACGATGATTCGGGCATCAAGACGACCTCAAATGAATATGATTCAATGTAATGAAATGATGTACTCGTCGAGACAAACAATTTGACATATTACACGCATGAAACAGAGCTACATGAACAGAGATACGATGTGATGAACATGGCATGATAATTACTACAGATTCGGGGACTTAGCAGATTTCAGGAAAAAACATATGAGCGCGGGATAACTATATGACGCACAGGGCGGAGGATAGGGGGGATGCTCACCTAGTGGGCTCGGCCCAGGGTGGAAGGAGAGGTGAGGCAGGCCGAAGGGGGGAGCTGGGCTGGGCCGGAGATGGGCCGGACGCGGGGCCCACGTGGCCTAGGCCGTCGCGGTCGTCGTCCTGTGCTCGCGCACGAGCCGAAGCCATGGCGGCGGCGACAGGGAGCAACTCCGGCGAGGGCCCGCGCGAGGAGGGCGACGAGGAACGCCGGGGACGGCGCGGTGAGTATAGTTCATGTTGTGTGTGTAAAGCACATTATACATACGAAAGTTACACAATGACATTATAAATAGCTACCTATGAACTAGCATACATTTGAATTCAACTTAAGGTGGTTTAAAAAAATCGAATTCAACATGAAGTCCATTCAATTATTTGAATTTAATATCATGGCATTTGTAAAACATACCTAAATTATGGGGGCACCAATCTTTGCTCTGATTTTGTACATAATAGCATATGTAGTCGTGTACAAAATAGATTCAAATTTAGCTCCTCCATTCCAAAATAATCGTAGTTATAGGATTTTCAAGTGTCAAAATTTCAAAAAGAAGCGGATAATTTAATGAGGTTTTCAAACATACAAGGTCAAATATAACGTTGTTTATTTAGGTCAATCCTCATAGTTCAAGAGTACTCGAAACGTGAATGCTTGTGTTTCAAAATTTCGAACGAAACGCCAAAAGAGCCTCTACTCGCCCGAAACCACGTGAGACCAATGTTTGGTAGTACAAGAAAATTACTTTTCTAATAACTCCGACCCGTGAAACCTACCGGCCCGACGTCCAAAGGTCTAAACCGGGGTAGGTTTGTAGCTTCATCTAGACGCCACGCAACCGCCTCCAAAAAACATTCATACACAATGGCCGCCTAAGAACACATGTGCGCGGCCGAAATCGCTCCCGCCCACTATTTGGGACACCTGGGATTACCATCCTACCCCCGACCCGCAGTAGGTCCGAAATTTAAGAGCGGGGCAAAGTTTGTACTGTCCCCAAATTACAAGCAAGCGCGTCCCATCTTCTGTTCAAAAAAGCCAAAAGCAAGCGTGTCCCAGACCAAAACATGATTCCCCCCCCCACCCGTCCGATTCCCCATTCGTACTTCGTGGGCGCCAAAACTACCTCTCCACCAGCCGAAAAACCCCGGCGTCCTCCGTCGGCCACCCCATCCCACCCATCAACTGCCGCCCTCCTCCATCACGTCGGAGCTGATACCCCGACATCATCGTCCACCGCAACCTCAACCGTAACGCCCTCCACGGCTAGTAGTTGAAGCCGAGGCCGAGCCGCCCGTACCCGAGCCAGTTCAACCACGCCGTCCTGCGCCTCATCGCTGCCGCTCCAACTTCTCCACTGTCCACCACACTGGAGTTGTTCCTGCTACGCCGTCCTTCACTGCCTCGTATTTGCTTCCCCTCCGCCGATATACGGCCACGGCAACACAGCCAATAATTTGGCCATGGGTTTGTCCAATGATCCACGGCTCTCCAAAACATCACTTCCCCCAGCAAAAACAAGAAGATCGTCGTGACATATCGACACCACACTAGCAACCGATAACGGTACTCCTCTTCCCTTATTCGTGCAAATCTTACGTGTCTACTTGCACGGTATTCATCCCACAGAAGACACTAGTTGACCGCTTCTTCTTCATACTAGATGTTCCTAGTAACTCGCGATGCACAAGGTTTCTCCTCATATACTATTTCACCTTAGCTAGAGGTCCGTCGCCCCCTTGAATTTCAATTTTTGGCCAGTTGATTCCCAATTAATGGAAGCATTCCCTGGCGTAACAGGTGCTAGTACGCCTATTATGCCGGGGAAGCAGCGCCTTGGTGTTTATCTTAGGGGCGTGTGCGGCCTAGATCTACTGGCGCCCGATCTGGAGGTCGACCAGGATTAAAGGGATGGCCTGGGGGCGCTGCCAAGCACGACGGTGGTGTGAGGTCGAGGGGAGGGCGGGGCGGCGGAGGCAGGGGTCTGGGCCGGTGGTTGCTGGCGGTTTGAGAAAGATCGTCAACAGTGACTGGCGGGAGGTAGACGAAGGCCATCTGCCCGTTCCTTATAGATCGGACGGTTCATTAAAAAAATCAACTGACCTATTTATTTTCAGTCGACTGTTATCTTAGATATGACCACATGTGGTGGTGTGCTGGAGGAGGACCTGCATTTCCTATGCTCATATATTACAAAATCATACGAAGTAGAAACTAATTTTGTTTGCCATGCAATGTTGTAGAGCTATCATATGTCTCCTGTCATTAATTTTTCAGCCACCTGCTATCTGCTACTTTTACAGTGCACTAGTTCGGCACACACTTCACCCATACTCTCACTATTATGTTTTTATGCAAGGGTATTTCAGAGTCTGCCTCGAGAGAAGCAAAAAAGATAAGAGAGAAGTTGACCCAGCTTTCTTCGTGGTTAGGCACGACACGTTACAGCGCTATAAAGGATGCAGTGTCAGTAGATGGAGACGGTAAACGTAGCTCTGGAGTTGATGACCTCGCTCGCAATGAACCACCATCCCAGGTGCTTGCTTTAACTTCGCGGTGTCATATGTGGTTGCATGTTCCATATGGTGTCTAGCTTGTATTCGAAAGCATGAAATAAGGAAAGATATTTTTTTACATGAACCACCATCCCGTGAGCACTAGAAGACAAATAGCTAGTCAGGGCACTGGCCGAGCCAGTGACAAGCCCAGCAAAGATAGGCATCACTTGGAAGCCAACTAAAAAGCTGCAATGGTGGCGAAGCAGCCCGCCTCCCACCAGGCTCTCAGGTCCTACATGATCATGCTCACCACTCCAGCCGGATGTCTAGCTTGTATTGTTTCGAATTTGGTTAAATTACATCTGCTTAGCTTACACATTATACCTTTGAATATGACATGCCTTTCTGTTTTTGGTACATAATAGTACATCTGTGTATTAACCATGTTCTTACATCAAACTAATGTTCTTGTGTATCCCTCATCAACCACTTATGATGAGGCAGGCAGGCAAGGGGACTACTCCTCATTTAAAGAATGCAGCGTCAGCCTCCCGACATGATTCTCAAGAAACAGAAATGCTAGATTAAGATAGTGAACGTAGCTCTGTAGTTGATTACAGCATTTCCCCTCCACTAGCATCGCAGGTGCTTGGTCTAACTTGGCAGCGTGATATGTGGTTGCATGTTGCATATGGTGTCTAGATTGTAATTCTTCCAATCTAGTTAAACTGCATGTGCTAGTCTGCTTAGCTTATACATTATACCTGTTAATGTGACATGCCTTCCTGTATTTAGTACATAGTACATCTGTCTATTAAGCATGTCCTTACATAAAACTATTGTTTTTTGTATCCCGCATCAATCAATATGATGAGACACCTTTAGTATATGCAGTGCGATATTAGTTGCATCTGTCATATGATTTATAGCATGCACTGCTTCTAATTTGTTGAAATTCCATTTATGATGGGACACTTTTAACTTGGCAGAGTCATATTGGTTGCAACTTTCATGTGGTGTCTAGCTTGCATTGCTTCTTATTTGTTGGAATGGTTTCTGCTTAGTTTACACAAACAGTTGTGAACATGCCATGCCGTCCTGTTTTTCGTACATATTCCATCCTGGTATCATGTGTTTTCCTTACATCAAAGTAGTGATTGTTAGTATCATGCATGAATGAGTTCTGAAGAGAGAATTTTATTGCTTTTTCTTGTCAGTTTTACTTGACAATTCAAAATCAATAAAGCGGAAGGAAGTTAGCAAGGCAGCGGATAAAGGTGCTCCTTTTGAATGGAGGGCATCTACAGTTTCTACTCCTCCACACCCCCAAGATGATTTCCAAGACAACACATGCATAGACACTCAACAAAGTTGTGTTTATGATGAGCATGTTTCCCCTAGTGCACCATCACCGGTGCTCCCTCTAACTTGGCACTGTTATATGTGGTTGCATGTTATGTGTGATATCTAGCTTGTATTGCTTCTAATTTTATTGAATTCCATCTGCTTACTTTACACATTATACTTGAATAAGACACGTGTTCCTATTTCTAGAACATACAAATATGTCTATCACACCATGTTCTTACATTAAATTACTACTGTTGTGTAACCTGCAACAATCACTTATCATAAGACATGTTTGACTTTGGAGTGTGATATAGGTTACATCTCGCATTCTTTTCTAGCTTGTACTACTAATTTGTTGAAATGGCACTTATGACGAGACCGTTTTAACTTGGTAGAGTGATATTCATTGCATCTTTCATATGGTGTCTAGCTTTCATTGCTTCTAATTTGTTGAAATGCCTTCTCCTTAGTTTACACATCATAAGCTGTGAATATGCAATGGCACTAATGACGAGGGACCTCTAACATGGTAGTGTGATGTATTTTGCATCTTGCATATGATTTATTTCTTGTACTGCTTCACATTTGTTTAAACGCCATTTATGATGAGACACTGTTAACTTGGCAGAGCGATATTGGTAGCATCTTTCATATGGTGTCTACCTTCCATTGCATTGCTTCTAATTTGGTGAAATGTCTTCTTCTTAGTTTACACATCATAGTTCTGGTTATCTCTTCCGTCCTGTTTTTCATACATATTACATCCTCCTATTATGTGGTTGTCTAACATCAAAGTTCAGTTTGTATGCATCACGCATCAATTTGTTCTGAAGAACTAAATTGTTATTCGTTTTTCTTGTCGGCTTGACTTAACATGGCACAGAGAAAGAGAAAGAAACACAGAATGGCAGGGAATGTGAAGTGGATGAATCCTGTAGATTCTGCTGGTACTGATGGTGCAATAGAAGGTCAAAGTCTAGCAGAAAATTCCACAAACATAGCATCCCATGCTACACAAGCTGCAAAAAAGCCAAACATAAACAAATAGCTACCACCAAACAAGCAGCGACAACCCTAGTTCTTGCAACACCTACCACAGTACTACCAGCTACACGAGTTACTCGTGCGTCAACTGAGCTAGCAACACGTTCCCAAGCTCCCTTGCCACCTGACACTATTTCCCAAGCACTCTTGACACAAGACGAGTTGGCAATATCAGATGAACCTTGTGAGCTTCAACAGCAAGAAGGTAGTTGCTGGAGTCAAGTTACAGTTGCATGCTTCTTTATATGTAGTCTCAGAGTTTGATGTACACTAACACTTCCTATGTTCATTGTTGGACTAGCACCTAGGCGCAAGAGGAAACAAATATCAGAGATAATGCTCCATAGGTTAACTAAATCTAGAGGAGGAAGAATGGAGATCCGTTTTGAGGCAGGTTTAAAAAGGCCATGTGATGCTACAGAGTCATCCAAGTTAGTATCAGAGGCAGCGGTTGCCATTAGGTGTCATGTACGTATCCTCCCAACATGGATTCAGTACGTGAATGACAAAGACGAAACACAGTTCAACACCTTCCTCGACCATTTATCTGTAAGTATGGTTATGTATCTAAACTAGTAATATCGTCTTGCTCTGTCCCATACTTTCTAGATTGCTGATAATGAGACTCCCATAATTTTAAACAGATGAGGTTCAAGTTGGATAGCCAAGATGATGTAACTAGACAAGCTTGCACCCATGTTTTCAAGTCTGCTCTACGATAGTATCGGTATAACTTGAGGAAAACTCACTTTGAAGGCAAGGCTAACAGTGAACTTTCCCAAACATCTCCAGTGGAAAATATATCGGATGAAGACTGGAGGGGCCTTGTTAAACACTGGTCTGATCCAAAGTATCAGGTACATTATATATATGTGATCAGATCACATGTTGAAGTCCTATTTACGCATGTGCCACACAAATCTATCTTCTTGTAGGTGAACTATTCAAAGAACAAGGCCAACCGTACGAAAGTGAAATTCCAATAGACGACAGGATCTCGTAGCTATATTGCACACTGCGAGGCTCTTGTAATTAGCTGTTGTTTCACTCTTTTCGTTGTACCATATTATGATATCTATACTGACTTGTTCGAAATGCAGAGGAAAGCCCGCAAGGACCAAAAAGTAACTGAACCAGATGCTGTGGAAATCTTCAAGGACTGTCACACCAGCAAGAAGAAGGGCATGACTACACCAGTCAAAGCCGTTGTTGTAAGTCGTTAATCCTCATGCCTTTTAACTACTACTTACTCTGACTTGTGCCTTGAACTGCATGGTTTGCAGCCAATGCCTATTACTCTTTTCAATTTTATACAGAATTGTCTTAGCGTATCATTGCACCTTACAAGGTTTAAAAGAGAGGAGTGATGTTCCTTTGATCTTGACCCGTAATCTAGTTCCGTGCTAGGCTTTCCCACAGAACGTTTCAATTGCTTGTTTGTCAGTTCTCAGTTGTTTTGTGATATGAATGATGTCATACTATGCTTACTGTATTATAAACTTCATCTCTTTATCCTTAGCCCTCAATACAATGTGAAGAAATAGACAGTACATTAGCGATGGTACATGGTCATATATTTGGAACCTGGTTTTATTATGTACTTTGCAATAAAATACAACTAATATTTTACATGGGTTCACCAGAATAAGTTCTGTATATAGACCAAAGCTATTTTGTTTGGTTTTGCTGCCTCCTTAATATCTTCTGTTCTGGTACAACTAATGTAAAACCTCAACTTTTCAGCGAGCTATGGAAAAAATGGTGGAGCCGCCACCTTCTGAAGGTGGCGATGCAACTATAACCGCAATGTCAGCTCTTGCTGTAGTGGGTCAGTACCTGTCCACTAACAGTGCCAAAAGCACGTTCCTGCGTATCTGGGTTGGTTGTTAAGGCAATATCGTCCAAACTGCCTCATGATCAAGATATGCAAGCTCAAAGCAATGTTGTATCTGCACTCCAGACACAAGTCCATTCCCTAACAGAGACCCTTTGTGAAACAAGCAGAGACATTGTTCGATGTCGTCAAGATATGCATGGTCTTGGAACCAGACTATCAGACATTTGCTATGTTGTTCAGGAGCCTAGGGGGAATGAACGCGAGGGTTATGGTGCTCCATCAGACAATACAGCATGAAAACGTAACAGTCAGGTCAAATGAACTGAGCTTCTGAACTTCTAGTGGTGCATTTATCTGCTAGACTGTTAAGTTTTATGCCAACCTTCCTTTTGTTATATAGTTGTAATTTGTTTTGGTGCAATACAAAATTTATTCTTAATGTGCAGCCACCGGCTGAAGAAAACAGCAAGCCATTTTTGTATAGTGTAGGGTGTTCCCTATATTTGCACTGGTGGCAATCTTTGATGCCGAGTGGATGTAATCTATGCAATCGCCTTATTAGCCTAGCATTAGTTTCGGCCTTATTTATTTCCTAGTCTTCTTTTTCCCTTGTTTGCTAGTGGCCGCAACAACCATGGGCCATATATGGGCCGTAGGATCCATGGGTCTCCTACGGGCCATCGATAAATGGGCCTCCAACAAGGCCGTAGAATCGGTGGGCCTAGGGCCGTCGGATAAATGGGTCTACATGGGCCATAAACGGGCGTAATTGGTATCGGCCCAGCACGGTAATGGGCCGTTAATAGGCCGTAGGACAGCAAAGGCTTAATTCTGTCACAGGCATAACGGTTCGTTAATGGGCCAGAATATAGGACAGGCTGGAAATGGCGCAATGGGTTAATAGGCCAGAAACGGGCCGACTCTTGCCATGGGCCGAATTTGGCCCATTAGGGGAACAGGCCAGTAACGGGCCGACTCTTGCCATGGGCTGAATTTGTCCCATTAGGGGAACAGGCCAGTAGCGGGCCGGAAGTAATCGAGGGCCGAAAAGGAGCCCAAGAATGTATTGGCCGTCAATAGGCCGAAAGCTAACACGGGCTGGAAACAGCCCATGTAAATCGCGGGCCGTTAACGGGTACAAAGAAAATTACTGTTCATTATGGGCTAGAGTCCTCGTGGGCCTGTAAAGGGCCGAAAGATACGAAGGCCTCAGATGGGCCCAAAGACGTCGTGGGCCATACATGGGCCGAAAGTGAAATTGGCTGGTGTTATATTCGACGGCCCAAATGACGTTGTTGGGCCGATTTCCTTTAGGGCCTAATGGGCCGTGAGTTACAGGGCCGTAAAATGGGCTATTTGTGAAGAGACCGTTAACAGGCTTTTCATGGGCCAGCCCGTTAACTTTTGACCAAGTCAAACGGGTCGGCTTTGTAAGATAAATGGGTCAGTGGTGGGTTGTGGCACGTGTCGACATATCATAGGCGCCTATCTGACCCACTGACAAGCTGACACGTGTTTCGTCCGGCCAATAAGAATTTTACACGTGGAAATTTCCCATTGGTCGGGGCTGTTAACGGGTTATCGGATCCAAAACCCGACCCGATAGCTTAACGGCGTTCCGTTACGGTGGATGCCACGTGTCAGTCACCCTTGATGAAAGCAATTCTGTGACGCGTTATTTATCATCATGGAAGTGGACACATCCATGATGATAATTTTGGTAATGTCATGGAACACTTCTACGACAGCACGGGTATGACTATCTTGATTATGTCATAAAATCGTCATGGATGTACATGCATGACAAAAAACGCGACCTACTATGACAAACACGTATCATCACGGAAGTGTATTTTTTTTGTAGTGCATCCATTTGAGTGACAAGTAATAACGGGCGGTGGTAGTATTATTGTACTTGCATTGCAAGATAGTTGATTGCCTAGCATTACTCTGCATCTTATTTGCCCTGCCCTCCACTTTCTCCAAGTTATCAGATCTACATTTACTCTTACCAAAATGTTGAATAAAGCCAATGCCACTACACACAATTATGTCTGCATTCCTCTTGTCAATACCTTTTGCCTTGTAATGTTGTACTTAATTAATTGCTATTTGATTATGTATCATCACTCTGCACCTAAGCTTCATTATCCTCTATTTCTTCCAATATTATTTTATCTATATTTACTCTTTACAAAATGTAGAATAATGGCACCGCTTATAAAGAAGTTTCTTTGGGGAATTTATTGAATCATCCTTCCAGCGACATGGAGAAGGGCTTTGTCCAGCCCGTGTTGACATGTAATGTAAGTTCATCCTTTTCAAGCCTTCAAACTTTGTTCTAGTATAGATTTGGATATGCATCATTTCCTCCACTTCTGTTTACCTTGGTGTTTACATCTAATTGGATGTTTGCAACAACTACCACTTTTAAATTGTAGTTGTAAAAACATGTTCCTTATGCAGAACAGATCCATTTATTTTCTTATATAATTGTGAAACCTGTTACGTGTCTCCTTCACTACTGCAGGATGGTCCAAACGTGACACTACGATCAGAGACCCTTCGACAAAATTGTACACGATGCCATAATCGCAAACGGTGGTGTAAAAAATCATCAAAAAAGGTGCAAAACGTTTGCGATGACAGATGCATCAAACACGTTTCAGAATTTAGTTGTGTGTGCGATGCAGGGCATACGGTTCAGCTCAATTAACTGTTTGGGATGAGGAGGCACAAAAGAAACGGGCAACCAGATGAAGGCGTGTGCGATATACAGCATACGGTTCACTGGGATGAACTGTGTGTGATTAGGCAACACAATGGAAACGGTTCAACTGAACAAGATGTGTGTGATACGTGGCAAACAGGTCTTGAATCTGAAATGTGTGCGAAGACCAATAATAACACAGACGATTGTTGCTAATAAGCCGTGTGAATTGCTCTGTCTACAGTAGAATAACATGTATGTATGTATGTATGTATATATAGACACACACACACAAACACTATTCTAATCACGGGATCAGAATAATATTATGATCACAACTTGGACTTCCCTTCGAGCTATCTCCCTAACCGTGCCTTCTACCACGAGTTTTTCTGATCAATCATGTTGTTTGTGATGTAAGTGTAATGTGCACACGTTTTCTAGCAACTAAATGCGCGTTTTAAATAGGAATCACGATCATTGGCGGATTTGGACTTGGGTGATGATGAACTTGTGTTTGTTCCGAGTTTAATGCATGATGTGGGTGTTGTCGAAGCTCTGGCAAATTTTTGTAATTTCAAGTGAATTTGGAACCGGCTGTGTTCTTCATCTGCCCGAGATGCATCCTCCGCCATCGGCGGTTTCTTGTTTCCTATCAAGTTTGCTCACTGATCTGTGTACTATGGTGAAATTGAAGTCTTACTACGTCGTCAATTTCAATCGGGAGGGTCCACATGGTTTGATTTCTGGCGTTTTGATGTTGGCACTCCCGCGGCTGTTACACAGGGTTTTTTTTGTGGTTTTTGGATTTGCCCTCTTTTCATTTTTCTTGTGGAAAGGTAGTTGGCAGATCATTTACAAGGGTGTGCGGACGTGTTCTAATCAGGCACAGAAGATTTTATGCTTCTGACGAATTCGTTCGTTCATGTTTTCTGTGTCATCTAATGGTCGTTGTACAAGCTGGGCTTCTGCGTTGTTCATACCTGAACTTCTGATTTTCCTTTATTTTGCAAGGTTGTGCAGCAAGTCCACTACATTTCTTTCCTTTTTTACTGTCATTTTTTCCATTGGTTGTGTAGCAAGTCCATTTAATTGTTTGGCCGATTTATATGCATATTTTTTGTAGTATGTTCTCGTTATCTAATAGTTTGTTGGACTTCAGTTAATAACTTTCCTGAACTTCTGTATGCTAGTTCGAGGTTTTACATAAACCCGTACTTCTATATCATAACTATTTGAACTTCTTATCCCAAGGTCTATAGTAGAAGCAGGACTTCTATTGTACCAATGATTGAACTAGGTTTCCACGTTGCAAGGCGGTGCAACATTGTGCTCTATATTTCTTTTCTTTTTTTTTGTAATTTTCAATTTTTTGAATTGGTTTTGAGTTTGTCTAGTGTGCAACCGTAGGATTAGTCCCAAGTATGCACGCATACATTTTTTATTTTTTTGTATCATGTTTGCATACTTCAAACAATTGTAGCACTTCAGTACGTGTTGGAAGTGACCCAAACGATTAAATCTGGGAACCAAATTTAATCATGGTTGTTTTTTCAAACATTTTACGTTCTCTTGTACAAGATGGACTACTATAACTTTCGTACCTGAACTTCTGTGCTCTTTACGCATGCTTTTAGGAGATGAGGCAATACGATCTAGTCTGTCTTTGTTGTTGTTATATAAAAAATCAAGTATGTTTTATGTTGTTGACTGTCGTCATGTGTGTATCTATCGAGCTGGACCACAGGCACATGCATCCTTTTTCCTTTTAATCTATGTTTTTGGGATAGTTTTTTGATCATCCACAATCTTCAGTAGAAGCTGGACTTCTTTTTAATTAATGGTTGAACTTCTGGTTTTCCACATTGCATTCCACATTTGCAAGGCGAAGTTGCATGGTGCTATATTTTTTTTGTTTCTTCTTTTTGTAATTTTAGTTCTTGAGATGTTCTTATTGGACTTTGCCTCATGAGCAATCATTGGATTAGACCAAGTATGCATGCACTTTTTCTAGATCATCTAAGGGTCGTTGTACAAGTTGGACTTCTGTGTTGTTCATACCTGAACTTCTGCTTTTCCTTCTTTGCAAGGTAATGGAGCAAGTCCTTTGTATTTACTTCTTTTTTTATGTTACTTTTCATTCTTTTGCATTGCTTTGGATTTTTTTTGACTTAGTCCCATGAGCAACCATGGAATTGGCCGACGGATATGCGTATACTTTTTATTTTTTCTAGTATGTTTTCGTACTTATAATAGTTGTTGGTCTTCAGTGAATAACTATCCTGAACTTCTGTATGCTAAACATTTTTAACATGTTAATTTGAGGTGAATAACTATCCTGAACTTATGTATGCTAATCGTTATTAACATGTTAATTTGAGGTGAATAACTATCCTGAACTTCTGTATTTTTTCTAGTATGTTATCGTACTTATAATAGTTGTTGGTCTTCAGTGAATAACTATCCCGAACTTCTATATCTTCACTATTTGAACTTCTTTCATTATAATTATGTTTGCTATTTTAGGATATAAATATTTGTAGACATTGAAATAGGCATTGGGCCTATTGACAAACGCGGTAGCGCGAGGCCGAGCAGGGGGGAAAGGGGGTCGGGACCCCCCTCCCCTCCCCCTGCGAGGCCGAGACGGGAACGAGCCTTAGCAGGCGACAACTCGGCGTGCCGCGTCATCGCATGCGGAGGCGAGTCCGTCACATCCGTGACCCCACTAGCTACCCTAGCGGTGTGTCTCTAGGGTGCGTGCGGTGGGGGTGGAAACAAAATAACCGCATTGCGTCCTGTCAAAACCTAGCGCACAACAATGCGGTAGCGCGAGGCCGAGCCGCATGTGTACTTTGTGAGTATTTCAATTTTGAACTTCTATATTGTTTTTAAGTTGTGTATTTTAGTTAGATGTGGATTTCATCTGTTTCTGTACTTGAACTTCTTCTTTTTGTTTCTTAGTGTTTATTTATTCATATGCCTTTACTTCTACGATTAGTGTACTTAAACTTCTATTCTTTATTTTTTGAACTTATTTCTCTTGTTTTTGTACGTGCATATTTGTTTATTTATTTTTCTTCCCTTGGTAGAGTACTTGACCTTTCTGCTTGCAATCAATTTTTTGTTTGTAGGATACCAGCAAATTTGTTATGTGATATTAACTTTCAAAAAATAGATGCATTGAAATGGTGCATTTATTTACTAATAGATGCATTTACTTTTTAAGTTGTTGGGGGGTAAAATTGTAATTACCACGATGCTGCAACGCTCCACTACAGAGATGCATTAAGTCTCTGTCTCCCTCGCCACCACCTGTCAGAAACCCCCCCCCTTCCTCTCGCACACTCTCTTCCCCCTCTCCGTCGCTCCGCTGCCTTCGTCCCCTCCAACTCCCCCCGATTTCTCCACCGCTGTCCCCTGACCTCGTGAGTGGAGTAACCGGCACATGCCCCCGCTCCTATTTCTGTCCCACGCCCCACTCTCCCTCCCTTAGCCCTCTCTGTTCTACTCTGAAGCGAGGGCGGCAACTGCCTGTGCGGTTCCAAGGTGTGCGTGACATCGTGGGCAGTGGAAGAACCGCCTCGGATTCGTGCGCTAGGGTCGTTTGGAAAGGTTCAAATGTTTCCTCCCCCAATCCTTGCTCTTAGTGTTCGCCAGATCTAACGAGGCCTCTTTGTTTCTTATGTGTGCTATCGCATCCGCCTCCTACCCTTTCTTCTGATGGTTGGGTTGGAGATTAGGTAGGGTTCTTGTGTGTGTGGTGGGTGGATTCCATTTTCCCCTTCTGTGACTTCTCCCTTCAGACTTGTGTGTATTTCATTTTCCCCTTCTGTGATTTCACCAGTTAGATGCATGTAAGAAGGGTGTGGTGTTACTGTTGATACTGGATCTGATGCATCTAAATGCATTAGTGCTATTGATTTCGTAGTCTAGATTGTGTCTGTCACATGCTTTCATTAGTTTATGAGTACTTTTTGTTGTGCTTGCCTAGATGTGCTTCTGTTCTTCTATCATAATTGTTGATGTGTTTTAGTTGTTTCAACCTAGGGTTTGATTTAGTTGCTCTTTTGCATTGTTGTATGATTCTGTACTTGCTAACTGTATGTAATTTCTCCTCTGTTTTTTGTAGGTTGATCTAGGGTTTGGAGTACCATTCATCAAGGGGGTTGTGTTGTCATGGCTTCAATACCTTCTCCAGGTATTTTAATGTAGTTGCATCTTGTATTTTAAGTAGAAGTTTTGTTATATATGTCTGCCCATATCTTCACTTGGTTGTCTTGTTGGACTACCCATTCTTAAAAGTGTGAACTTCTAGCAAAGGTGATGTGTATGCATTTTACCCTTTGTTTAAGTTAGTAGAGTGTTGCTTAATTTTTATTTTATGAATTGCTCGTGAACTATGTCACCAAGTGTTGTTGGACTTCCCACATGTTTCATATTTTTATAGTGTATATCTTTGTTTTTTTGTGTGATCATTTTCATGGTATTGCTATTTAGTTTGCCTGTGAAATAGTATTTCTGCTCATGCTACATATTTTTTATGTGGTACTTGCTTGGGCCACATAGTAAAACTTCTGGTTTTAATTATTGTTTGTTTATAGCGAAATTTGGTTGAACTTTTGTTCTGTGTATTTTGTTTTACTGCTTTGTTATATATTGTTGAACTTTTGGACATTCATCTTATATGTAGTACCCTCTTTGGTGTAGATTGTTCTATATTTAGTATGTAAATTGTAAATTGTTCATTTTTGTTTACTTCTTTGTTAGGTATTGTTGAACTTCTTGGTATTATATATTGATACAGTAGTAGAACCCCCCTTTGGTGTAGGATTGTTGATTAGGACTCAACTTCCTTTTTTACTTGCATTTTTTGTAGTTGATAATGAACTGAATAGTTCTGAAAAAATGCCTGTGATCAAGATGGAGGTTCAGAAGTTAATACTGATGCTCCAATATCTGATGCGGCTAAATCACAAGTTATTCCTTTGTCTTTGATTGTTGAGGTTGCTTCGAGCCTTGAGAAAAATTCAAGCCTCGAGGAACTTGCTTCTATAGCTCTTGCTTCACTTAGTATGTGCAACTCCTTTTCTTTTTATTTTAAATTCTCGAGCCATGTTTTCTTAACTTATTCCAGTCGTGTTTTCTTGTTTTTTGTTGCTGACTATTTTTGTTATTTTCTATGCTTTTTGTGTTCTTTGTAGATGTGTCCACATGAGAGGAAGCTGTGAACACAATCAACGATATTCTAAAACACTGTTGCTGCCGAGCAGGGGGCTCCGTCAGTCGAAGGTTCTGATTGCGTTCTGGATCCTTTGTGCTCTATTCAGATGTCAAAGACGCAGTCGCAGTCTGTTGCTGGCACTGAACCTGTCACACAACCTGAGGATGTGCCTCTTCAGCTTCTTCTGGAGGACCAACGCAAGAGGAAGAAGCAAGAAGATTTTAACAAGAAGATGGGGGTCCGCCTTCAGAAAGGTTCTGATGTTCCTGAAACTGTTAATATTGCTGAGCTCACTGTTGGGCATTGCTCTCTTGTTGAGGAAGACGTATCGTGTGGCGCTGATGTCGTGGTTATCCCCATGAAGAAGAAAATCAAGAAGACCGCTGCTAGGAAGAATTTAGTTGGTGAACTTACTCCTCGGAGGAGCCCATGTGTTTCAAAGTCTGCAGAAATACCTGAAGAGGAAGGGCTAGCCCTCGGTGGAACTCCACGCCGTAGTCCTCGTGTGCTTTCCACTGTGACGCCTGCGCCTTCTCCGCTTGGTCCTGGTGCATCTGGTAAGGGGAAGAAATGTGGCGTTAAGCGCAAGGTTGCACCTGCAAAGGTCAATAAGGGTGTGAAGAAGCGTTCTCATGTTAATCCAGAGGACAACAATGATGCTGATTTCAATGCTGATGATGAGGATGATGATGATGATGATGATGCCGCTAATCAGGTATGAATCTCTCATGTTTACTACTTTTGAGAGCATTTGTAGATTTGTTGTAGTTTTTGTGTTTGTAGCATTGCCTTTGTGTGCATGGTTGAACTTCTGCTATGTACATAGCTGACCTTATGGTTCATATAGACGAGTAAATTAGCTGAACTGCTTGGCTTATATGGTATTATTGCCTTTGTGTACATAGGTGAACTTCTGGATAAATACATAAGAAATTAGCTTAACTTGTTGTTGTACATGTTTTATTACTGCCTTGGTGTACATGGTTGAACTTCTGCTATGTACATTTCTAACATTTTGAAAGCATGCTAACTTCTGGTCATACATGGTTGTACTGCCTATGTAGACATAGTTGGACTTCTGGTCATACATGGTTGTACTGCCTATGTAGACATAGTTGGACTTCTGGTCATACATGGTTGTACTGCCTATGTAGACATAGTTGGACTTCTAAAATGTACTTTGTATGTAGGCATTAGTTCAATTTTGTTGTAGTTTGTGTATGTCATTTTTCTTCCTTTTTTCCTTGTCATTGTATTTTTTCAGTATCAGATTGTGAAGCGGCCTGAGAGGAGGAAGAGAGCATGCAAAGCGCCCGAAGAAGGTGACGAATGAGGAGATGCGGCAAAATGTTTTAACAAGACGGTTCGCTGCTCATTGAAAGAGGTCAAGACATGTGTGAAAATGCTAAAAATTAGGCACGGGAAGAGGGTTATCAAGGCTGTTTTTGGTTGTGTGTTTGACTTGGCTGTTGATTCCAACATTTCTCTTCCTTTCATGGGCAACATCTACATGAGGATTGACCCTACAACAATGATTCTGGACATGGGTGAGGCGAACAAGGTTATGTGTATTACAAGTGATGCTATTCACCATCTTTTTGGATTCCCTCAAGGTGATCGTACCCATCCAAGGCCCTCGACTGATGGGTTTGATGATGCTGTGATGAGGCTGAAGTCCAAACTTGGCTACGGTAGGAGTGACGACATCAAGACAAAGGATCTGCGGAATATCCTTGCGAAACTTGTGGACGATGAGATGAATGATGATCTGGCTCTGCAGGTGATTTACCTGATTCTATTCATGAAGGTGGTTATTCCTGGTGCGTCTACACGAGTGTCCAGGGAGGCAGCAATGGCTGAGATCCTTGTCTCTGAAGATATGGCAGAAATGGACTACTGCCAGTTGGTTGTTGAT
This sequence comes from Triticum aestivum, assembly GCF_018294505.1. Taxonomy (NCBI): domain Eukaryota; kingdom Viridiplantae; phylum Streptophyta; class Magnoliopsida; order Poales; family Poaceae; genus Triticum; species Triticum aestivum. The sequence continues at coordinate 249,028,866 of NC_057798.1, forward strand.
GGCATTCGAAGGGCTGTTATTAGGTATCAGCTAGGGACTAGCAGAGGAAAAGTTGTCACAGGTTGTGCCATCGCGCCACTTCTTCTGTATTTGGACTGCGTTTCATTGGCAAGAAGCCTGTTGTTGACTTTAGGACCCCTCGCAAAAGTTTCATGAATCAGGCCAATCTTCTTGAGCTTGCTGCTGCTGACTTGGTCAGGAAGGGTGATGCTGAGCCAACCACCTGGTTGTTTGGGAAACTGCCTGTGAGTGTTTCTTCTTTCCTGTGTAGTTAGCACTGCCTTTGTGTGCATGGTTGAACTTCTGCTATGTACATAGCTGACCTTCTGCTTCATATAGACGAGTAAATTAGCTGAACTGCTTGGCTTATATTGTATTACTGCCTTTGTGTACATAGGTGAACTTCTGGATAGATACATAAGAAATTAGCTAATCTTGTTGTACATGGTTGAACTTCTGCTATGTAAATTTCTAACCGTTTAAAGGCATGTTAACTTCTGGTCATACATGGTTGTACCGCCTATGTAGACATAGTTGGACTTCTGAAATGTACTGCGTGTGTAGGCATTAGTGGAATTTTTGGTGTAGTTTGTGTATCTGATTGTTCTGCCTTTTTTTCCTTGTCATTGTCTTTTTTCAGTATCAGCTTGTGGTACTAAGTTGAATTTCTGCAACTGTCTTCTGTATTTCTGCTTCCATGTTCTTTCATTTGTTCTGCGATGTGTTGACTTTTGTTTTTGTATATGTAGTGGAAGACACAGGCTGAGGTTGTGTTCTTTAGGGTTATTAACCGTCCTGTTCTTACTATGCCTCGTGCCTCTGGCCTAGGGAGTGGAACTTCCCCAAGATTTGAATTCGCCCGGGATGCTAAAACTGGTGCCCCCCTATAGATCCAGGAGGTTCTTTTGCCCGTGTGAGTGCTGTAGGTGGCGTGTCCTCTGAGGGTTTGTTTGATGTAGTGAATGTTTCCCCTTCTAGGATTGATGGACTTCTGGAAACTATTTGTGGAGAGATGGCTCGTGTTCCGACAACGGCTGAGCATCTTAGTCGCGTGGATGGGATTCTTCCTCCCGACCACAGTTTTGATGCTGAGTCTTCGAAGGAGCTTTTGTCGATTGAAGCTAAATATCTTGCTGAGCTTCTGGGAGCAGCTCCCACCTCCGTGCTAGCTTTCGGATGTTCAAGGAAATGCAGGATGTTCATTGCATGCCATTTGAAGATGATGCAAGTGTTGTTGTGAGTCAGATTCAGAGTCAAGATCCTGTTCGATTGGGTCGTGAAGGAGGCCATGCGGATCATACCAAAGAGGTTTGTTTGTGTTTGCTTTTTGATATTTTCTATGCATTAATGTTCATTGTTAGCTTTTCAGTTATTACTGTTTTGTAGTCATAGGTGACCCTTATTGATTTCATGTGTCCTAAACCTTTTCCTCTTAGCACTAGTGTTTCCTAGGTGACCTTCTATGTTTACAGTACCTGAACTTCACGGGCTACAGCACCTGAACTTCTGTCATTTCCATAACTAGCCCTTTTTGTTCCATTTTGCATTAGAGTAGTTTGCTATCTGACCTTCTAAGTTTACTGTATTTAGACTTCCACTATGTGTCATTTTGTCATAGCTGACCTTCTTTTATTATGTAATGTGAACTTCTGCTGATTAAGCATTAGTGTTCTACATGATTTTTTTATAGGCTGTTGATGATGATGCTAGGGTTGAGGAGGATGTTTTACCTGAAAGCGCAACTGCTCCTGTGCATGAACCTGCTCCTGCGAGTGATGTATCAGTTGATGAGGTTCATGGCAGTGAAAGTAAAGTACCATTTTTCTTGTCCATTTGTCTCATTTTTTTATTGTACTTGTTTTTGCATTTTTATCGCTGTGTGCCCATTTGTAATGACTTCCAGTTCTTTGTTGCAGAATGATGATTCTAGTGTTTCTCCAGAGAAGATTGCAGATAAGACCGTGTCAGACACCGACTGCTCTGACAGGGTGGAGCCAACTGAACCTCAGCCGTCCATTGGCACTGTGGTTTCTGATGCTGAGAAGGGAAAGACAGCTGGAGATATCATTTTGGAGACAGATCCCGTCGAGGCTTCTGTTGAGACTAGTGGTAGTGCTGCTGCAGGCCCGGAGAAGTCTCCTGCAGCAGAGCCATCAGTTGTTGTTGATGCTGGTTCTCCAGTTGCTCCAACTGCTCCAACAGTTTTTGTTGTTTCAGATTCTCCAGCTGGTCCAACTGTTGCTGCTGTCCTCGCTGATGATGTTGCAATGTCTACTGGAGATGACGATGAAGAGACCGAAAGCGATAGCGTGGGAGAGGAGGTTGATCATTCTAGTGCTGCGACTGGAGTAGGCAAGAATCCATAAATAGAGGAGCATGCTTCTCTCTTCTTTCCCCATCCTCGTTCCTTTTGTTTTTTGTTTTGGTTCATGATATCCCTATGAACTGCCTCTGTGGTGCAAGTTGAACTTCTGGTTTGTGCTTTGTCGGTTGGTTGGTTTGTAAATAAAGTTAAGTGAACCTATTTCTATGTGGGGGGGGGTCTGTAATGCATAGGTTGTGATGTTTATAATCCTGTTGTTTTATCTTTTCCGGTGTAGCAGCTGAGATGTGCTTGTGTTTGAATGTTGTGCTGGAATATTGCTCTTATTTTATATTTCTTTTGCTGAGCGGAGAGTGAACTTGCTGTCATCAGAAAGAAGGTTGATGACTTTTATTTCAATGTTACTAGGCTTAAGAATGACCATTCTAAGAGGTGAGTGCAGCTGGCCAGAATTTACATCCATCTACCACTATGAACTGCCTGTTGTTTCATACCTTAACTTCTTTACACTTTGTTGCTGAACTTCTAATATCTTCTCTGTGCTGAACATCTAGTCTTTTTTTACTGCCTACCACTATGAACTGCCTGTTGTTTCATACCTGAACTTCTTTACATTTTGTTGATGAACTTCTAATTTCTTCATCTGTGCTGAACATCTAGTCTTTTTTTACTGTCTATTGTGATGTAGCTGAACTTTTGTGCTTATATGCGTGATGACTTTCATGAGTTCCTGATGCTTATGTTCATTTTTACTTTCTATTGCTTGTTTTAGATCAAAGATTATGTTCCAAAACAATGAGTGTCAAGCTACTGTTGAAGATGTAGCAATATCTTTTTCTCCTCGCGGAATGCTTCGATCTAATGTAGCTGATATTGCACTGTATTGTCTACGTGCAAAATACCAGAAATCAGATAAACTCATTCTGCCATATTGGGTTTGTGTAAGTCAACCCTATAGTGATTTCTTTTCTGTTTTGTTCCTTACCATTTTATTTAAAACTTGTTTGTCTCATTTTGTATTTTCATATGTTGGCGTTGTCTGGATTATTTAGGACAAGATTTTGAGAGGTCAATTTGATTCCCGTGTGAGGAAGTACTTCATGGCGACTGGTCCAGATAGCATGGATGCACAAGATTTTGTAAGCAATATCTTGTTCTTTGTCTCTGTATTAGTTTGCACTCCGATCCACTCTGTTTATATTGTTTTATTTTTCTTTATACCATTTGATATTAATTTTCTGTTTTCAATGATTCGTGTGTTTAAGTTGCTTCAGGTTGTTTTCCCCACTTTTGATCCACCTGAGATTCCTACTAACCTAGGTGTTGTTGGTCATTGGGTTTCGATATTTCTTGACCTGAAGAATTCAAGGTTCCAACTTCTCGACTTCCACTATGGACCAGAAGATGACTGTGCGGTACGCCTGTTTCGGCGGATGACTGATAACATCAAGAAGCTTCGGAACGATGCCAGCAACGACAGCGAGACACCCTTCAGTCCAGTTTTGACCATTTCCTTTTGGATTGATTGATGTCCCCTAGCAGAATAACAAATATGAGTTCCACTTTGTCTCTATCACTTCTGTTTATCTGTAGTTCTACGTAAGCTGCGACTTATTTTATTCATTGGCTTTCTTTTTTGTTCTAACACTGTTCTTTTTTGTGTTTCATGGCAGTATCGACTGCGGATTCTTCATGCTTACAAATTTTAATTCGTTTCATGATGGGGTTCTTGCAAACTACTCCCATCATAATATCGCGGATATCAGAAAGACGTGGATGTACTCTATTGCTTCTTCTAACCTGTTTGAAACAGACTTCCAAAGCCTTGACACTTGGACTGCTTGCATGTACTTCATCTTTTATTGTACATGAACTTCAGGATATGACGCCTTTTATGCATTTTAGTTAGCTCTAGTTGATTGTTTTCCAATTCATCAGTTTATGTTGAACTGTGCCTTTGGTTGTGCCTGAACTTCATTTAGTTTTTAAATGCAACACATTTTTTAGGTTGGCTTTAGTAGTGACCATGCATCTATATTAGTTGGACTGTACATTGTGTTGTACCTGAACTTCAGTTATAATTAATGGTCTTCTTTGTCTTCCTTTTCTTTGACAGTAGATCCGTTGGACTTGACCGATTACCACTATTCATTCCTCGGGTCGCAAGAATACCAACCTAGGGAGGAATAGATGAGTGCAACTCTGAGAGAGAATGATAGCGCTCGAACCCTTATTCCTTCCAAGTTGGGGAAGCAGGCTATCGGTATTTGTGGTGCTCCAAACACCCCTTGCTCCAGGAAGGCTGGCGCAATCACAGCAGATGAAGCAGAGGTGATTTCGTCGGATGATGATTTTGAGAAGATTGCTTACCCGAAGAATGGTAAATCGGTTGCTGGTACTGTAGCTGGGAGAGGTGGGAAGAATGTTGTCATCACCAGGAGGAAACCGGCAATTGAGTCTGGCAACATAACTTCCTCCAAGAGAGCATCGAGATTGCCTTTGAAGTGGTGTTCTGCTGTCGCTCCCCTAAATAAGTACATTTACCCTCATCTATCCAAGGCCCGGAGAGTGAAAGAGTTTGTGCTTAGTGATGAATGTCTGGAGAAGTATTCTAGGTGAGTTTTCTTCTTATTATTTTTGCTGCTGCCAGACATGCTATTTTCTTCTGAACTTCTATTTTATTAGTATGTGAACTTCTGTTAATTTATCCCTGCCTTTTGGAGTTATAGTGTCTGAACTTCTGTTGTATTAGTATCTGAACTTCTGTTGTATTAGTTTCTGAACTTCTGTTGTATTAGTGTCTGAACTTCTAATATTTTTTCCCATCCTTTAAAATCTACAGGACAAGCTATTGCATGTTTAACATCCCTGGGAATGTGATTGACCTCACAGGGCATGTCCTTTATACTCTTTTCGGTAAATGGCAGCAGATGGAAGGAGATATAATGGATTGTCTCATAAGCTTGTGGATGGATAAGCTCGAGACCTCTGATATCTTCTCTTCTCCTGACAGGTTATACTTAGTCCCGACTTCATACAGGTTTCAGTTCTTGGCACCCCTATCTCCCTTTTTTGCTCTAGTTTTGGTGTAGTGGCATTTGGGAGGTTGTTTTAATTCTGTTTTTGTGAATGTACAGTACTGCGTGGAGTATGATTTCTTCGCTGCAACAGTTCCAAAGTTTCATGCAAAAAAATTGGCTAAACTCCTCCCAATGTTTGTTCGCAAGGGAGAAGACCTTCCTAACGCAAAGCTGGTTAGATTTTGATAACTCTTTGCTTTTTTTAAGTTTATGTACATCCTTTTGCTGAGTTTGTCAAGAAGTTTGTGTTCATCCTGGTTGTTCAACACCTATGCTTTATAGTTTGTGTTCACCATTTCTTTCATTTTTGGCAGTTTTTTTATACTATTCAAGCCAATTGACACAATAGCGCACTGCAGTGTGTATGTACTGAATAGATAATGTGGGAGTATTGACATCCTTGATTCACTTCCTTACAGTGATAAGGGAATGTCACGAACATCTTTCTATGGAGACTTCCAAAATATCATGAGTGTTTCTTAGCCTGAACCTCCTTTCATATTTTCTTGTTTGACATGAAGTTTGTTATCCCTTCTGTTGACAAAATATCTTTCTGCCTCTGCTTTGGTAATACTGCTTGAACTGTCTATCATTTGATAGTTAAACTTCTCGTATTTGTTTAGCTGTATCTTATGCAAGTGTCGATTTTACGTACCTGAACCTAACTATTTTTGGTTAATGTTTTTGATTTCATCTTATTTTGTCATATCTTGCAGATCAAGATATTTGTTGGGTTGCTCGAGGAGGTGTACGGCAAGGCTGCATACAAAGCGAGCAAGCAGCCTAACTGGGTGACTATCGCAAAGAGGCCGACGTTTATCGATGTTCCAAAGCAAGTGAATAATGATTGTGGTTTCTTTGCCGTGAAGTTCTGCTCTACATATGATGGTGATGAGCTTGTTGATGATTTCAGTGATGTGGAGGTGTGTTTTGTCTCATCATCCTTTTCATTATTGTTGTGTGTTTTTAGTGAGACGCTCCTGCTGTAGTTTTAGTTATCCTTTACTAGACCATCATTTTCATTTCTTGTTTGCAGGCTGCTGCAAATGACTGGAAAGCCGAGTTCATGCGCACTCTAATCTTTAGTGACAAGAATGAAGTCTTGCGTACAGAGCTTCCTAAAGAGATCAAGTCCTTCTGCTCGTGAATTCGGAGCATTAGTTTCAGTGTAGATTTGATTTCATAAAGATTTAGGTTTGATAGTGATTGGAACGATTCGGTAAAGTTTGATTGTTAGAATGGTTTAGTAATTTATGTATCTATAGCTGCAGAACTATTATTTATGATATTGAGGACAAATGTATGTGGTGTGAAGAATGATTTGGCTTTATGAATTTAATGTACTGCATCATTTGTTAGTATCCATGTGTTGTGTGTTTTTTCCCCGACGTATGTACTTGAACTTCTCTCTGGGCTATGGTTGAACTGCTGGGTTTTTTATGTGCCCGACCATATGATCTTTGACTTGACCTGATGCTTGAGACCTCGCTGGACTGCTGGTTTGAGATGGGAGATGATTTTCTGTGTCGTGTAATGTATTGTTATTTTTCAATTCAACCAATATGTGGCCTTTTGCAGAGAATCTATATGTAATTTTTTGTGATTTTTCAACTGCAAATGGTTTTCAAATATAACTTCCTGGAAAAATAGTGTCATACACTCCTTTACGTTTCTTTATCTTTTTGTCGGCATTCAACATGAACTTCTGCACGTATCCAAACAGAAACTTCACTTCTGAACGTGTTGTCTTAGGCTTGCTAACCTTAGTTCATAGGGCAATACTTTTTTGTAAACATATTTTTCCTACATCAATTTATATACCAGAACTTCTTCTGCAAGTTGACCTGAACTTCATATTGTATAATTATTCCTGCTTTCTTGAACTTCTTATGGATTTGCAGGATCGAAAGTATGTCTAGAGGGGGGTGATTAGACTACTTGACCAAATAAAAACTTATCCTTTTCCCAATTTTAGTCTTTGGCAGATTTTAGCTAACTTAGCACAAGTCAAGCAATCATAACACAAGTCAAGCAAGCATGCAAAGAGTATATGAGTAGCGGAAAGTAAAGCATGCAACTTTCAAGAATGTAAAGGGAAGGGTTTGGAGAATTCAAACGCAATTGGAGACACAGATGTTTTTGTCGTGGTTCCGATAGGTGGTGCTATCGTACATCCACATTGATGGAGACTTCAACCCACGAAGGGTAACGGTTGCGCGAGTCCACGGAGGGATCCACCCACGAAGGGTCCATGAAGAAGCAACCTTGTCTATCCCACCATGGCCGTCGCCCACGAAGGACTTGCCTCACTAGCGGTAGATCTTCACGAAGTAGGCGATCTCCTTGCCCTTACAAACTCCTTGGTTAAACTCCACAATCTTTTCGGAGGCTCCCAAGTGACACCTAGCCAATCTAGGGGACACCACTCTCCAAGAAGTGACAAATGGTGTGTTGATGATGAACTCCTTGCTCTTGTGCTTCAAATGATAGTCTCTCCAACACTCAACTCTCTCTCACAGGAATTGTATTTGGTGGAAAGAAGCTTTGAGTGGAAAGCAACTTGGGGAAGGCTACAGATCAAGATTCATATGGTAGGAATGGAATATCTTGGCCTCAACACATGAGTAGGTGGTTCTCTCTTAGAAAATGTATGTTGGAAGTGTAGGCACGTTCTGATGGCTCTCTCCACAAATGAAGAGTGGGTGGAGGGGTATATATAGCCTCCACACAAAATCTAACCGTTACAGACAACTTGCCAAACTCGATGGGACCGAATTGATAAACTTGGTCGGACTGATTCAGCAAATCTAGTGACCATTGGGATTTTCGGTGGGACCGACATGCAACTCGGTAAGACCAATATGTTTAGGGTTAGGGCATAATGTAATCTCGGTGAGACCGATTACACAAACTCGGTGGGACCGATTTTGGTAATAAGCTAACCAGAGAGTTGGTCAGGTAAACTCGGTGGGACCGGTTCGCTCATTTCGATGAGACCGAAATGTTACGAAAGGGAAACAGAGAGTTTACATTGCAATCTCGGTGGGACCGATCGCTCATCTCGGTGGTACCGAAATGTTACGAAGGGAAATAGAGAGATTACAATCCCATCTCGGTGAGACCGAGATCCCTATCGGTGAGAACGATTTGCCTAGGGTTTGTGGCAGTGGCTATGACATCTGAAACTTGGTGGCGTCGGATAGAAAGAATCGGTAGGGCCGAGTTTGACTTTTGGTTTAGGTCATATGCGGATGTGAGAAAGTAGTTGAGGGCTTTGGAGCATATCACTAAGCACTTTGAAGCAAGAACCTCATTAAGCAACACCTCATCCCTCCTTGATAGTATTGGCTTTTCCTATAGACTCAATGTGATCTTGGATCACTAAAATATAAAATGTAGAGTCTTGAGCTTTGAGCTTGAGGCAATCCTTTTCTCCTTAGAATTTTTAGGGGTCCACTTTTCTCATCCATGCCATGCCATTCATTGAGCTTTTCCTAAAATATTTATCTTGGAATAATGTTAGCTCAATGAGCTATATGTTGTTAGGAATTACCAAAACCACCTAGGGATAGTTGCACTTTCAATCTCCCCCTTTTTGGTAATTGATGACAACATATAGATCAAAGCTTCAACAAATGATAATAAGATTGAAAAACATTGTCGCTTTGAGAAGTATGTGATAAGCAAGAGCTCCCCCTAAATTTGTGCATAGTTTAAGATTTGCTTTGGACTGCAAATGCACAAAGAGTTAGGCTCATGGGTTACTCTTCCATGTCACATACATCTTGGTGGAGCGCTCAAAATGATAATAATTAAAATACATGCACTCATCAGCAAGCAAAGTGAATGATCATATAGGAATAAAAGGATAATGTCATCCAACAAGCATTAAGGTAGCCTATGATCAAACACATGATCATCCAAGTATCACAGACATAAAGTATCTCAAACAAGCAAATAAAGTTCAACCACCAAAACAAGCAACGCTCTCTCTCGAAGCCTATGATCTATACATTTTCTCCCCCTTTGGCAACATGTTACCAAAAAGTTCGTAGAAAATGCATAGCACTAAATCGTCTCTCAGGCTTGGTCTTCAGGTGGTGGTGTAGAGATGGATCCTTGGACGAAGACTTCAGTAGATGTGGATGGAGATGGAGGAGTAGGTGCTGGAGCTGGTTGCACAGAAGTTGTAGCTGGTGCAGATGAAGTTGCTCTTGTGTCTGTCACTAGCACTACAGCTAATCTCTGAGCTCTAGGCACTTTGGCAACGTGTCAGTGGTTGTCTTGCCCTTACTCTCCTGTATATCATCCTGGAGTTGCTCAACAACAGACTGGATCTCAGTTACCTTCACATTCAAGTCATAGAACTTCTGCTCCATGATTCTTTCCAGGCTCTCCTGGTTTTGAGTTAGGGTGGCCAACCCCTTCTCAATCCTTAGAGTCGATGCAATCAAGTAGCTAAGCTGATCTTGCTTTCTCTTCAGGAAGTACTCAGATGCCTCATCCATTGTTGGCATCTTGGCAGCCTTCTCAGTCCTTGCCTTCTCCTTCTTTGCTTGTGCTTGCACAGAAGATGGTTCATCTTTATCCATGACCACTGTGTTGTCCTCAAAATCTGGATAAATGGGCATGTGTTCCTTGTCCAACAAGTATGTGCCAGTGCCCATCTTGGAGTTCATTAGCTCCTGGATCTATGGGGCATACCACAACTTCTCTTTTGGTCAGCAGCTGTCATCTTGATAGTTTCAACTATAAGGCTCATGACCTTGAACTTTTGTGGCACATCAAATAAGTGAAGCAGATTGATTGCATGGCCTCTGATCATACTGTGATCACCTGACTTGGGCAATAGAGTGTGCATGAGGATCCAGTTGATGGTTGGTAGTCCTGACAGAAGGTAATGTACTGATCCAAACTTGTGTGTTTCAACAGCAGCATCTGGGATCTCCTTGTACATATGTGCCATAGTGTTATGATCCATCTTCTTCTTGGCATAGACATCCAAGTCATCCTCTTTCTCCTTAGGTGCATTGATCATATTAGCCCATTCTTCAATTGATGATTGGTACCTAGTACCTTCAGACATCCATATATCCTGCCATCTGGATAAAAGTGTGTTGTGGAGTAGAGATGCATTATTAGCTCATCATTCCACTTTGTGAGGTTCTGCCCAACAAAGTCTGCCACTCCACAAGCACTAGAGCTGTCATACACACCAGGATAGTGTTCTTCATTCTCCTTGATGTATTTCCAGTTCACCCATCTCATGTAACACACTATTGGCTTCTTGTCCAGCAGCACTGTCTCATAGAAATCCTGTTGGTCCTTTGTACGGAACCTGTAGTCCACAGCAGTTCTCCTCCTGACTGCATAAGGATCAGTCAACCTCCACTGTCTGAGTCCTGCATCCTTTCTCAGCTTCATGTTCTCAGCCACAGGATGAGCATCATTATGATCTAGAATTTTAGGCTTCAATTTTCTCAAGACATGCTCTTCATCATCTTCCTCTTCAGCAACAACTGTAGGCATTGGGGCCTTGTTCTTCTCAGCAGCTGATATGTTCTTGGTATTCCTCTTAGGTGCAGTCTTGGGCTTGGAAGCAGCCTTGGGTGCTTCTTTGGGCTTTGATGAAGCGGCCCCTGACCTGATGGCATCACCCATAAGCTTCTGAGCTTTAGGTGCTAGTGCAGAAACCTCTTCTTCTTCTTCTTCTTCCATCATGGAAGGCTTTCCAACAACCCTGGCCATAGTCTTCTTGACCCTTTCCTTCCTCTTCTTCTCAGTCAGTTCTAGCTCTTTGGGATCAGATTTCTCAGTTCTTTTAGTGGATCCTCTGACCTTCAGCATAGGAGTCCTTTTGGCTGGAATTTTCCTGTTTGTCTAGGCTTAGTGGCTGCAGCTGAGCTATATTCTTTCTTAAGCACCTTCTTCTTGGAAGTGGCCTCATCCTCTTGTGCCACATAATCTTCATTCTTAGAGTCCGAGGTTCTCTTCTTTCTGGCCCTGGTAGCAGCTTTGGGTAAGTTGCTTGGGGTGCTCCTGCTTCCATCATCATAGGAACTGGAGAGACTAGTGCCCTCACTCATCTGAACCTGCTCCTCTTCCCTATTCTGGTTGTCACTTTGATCAAACATATTGCAAACACTGATAGCTGACCTTGTGAATAGATATAGATGAGATACAGTGGATGAGCATCACAAAATACAGAGGTTTTTGCAAAAGAATGAGTCAAAAACTTAGTTTTAGTTTTCCACAGAAAGCATTTCGGATCTACCGATTTGTAAACTCGGTGATACCGAAGCAGATTTTGGAACCTAAACTAGTGAACTCAGTCAGACCGAGTCACAGTTCGGTGGCACCGAGACTGCTAGGGTTTCACAAAGTCCTGAACTCGGTCACACCGATTTGCAATTCTCGGTCAGACCGAGAATCACATGTGCAATGGCCTTAGCCGAATCGGTGGTACCGAGTTCGACAACTCGGTTGGTCCGAGATGGTTTCGGCGGAAACCTAACCCTAAATTTTCAATCCAAACCTAATCTACGGAGTGTTTTGACTGGATAAGATAGTTTCAATCGTGGCAAGATTCATGGCGAACACAATGTGCTAGGAATCAGATAGGGATAGCACAATGATCAAGTCCATACCCTAGTTCGGCGATGGACTCGCTACAGCGGCAGCGGCGGAGATGATTCCCGTTGACGGCGGCGGAGACCAGCGGCAAGAGGCAGCTGGCGACGAGGAGGACGATCCGGAGACCCTGGAGACAGAGCGGGATGAGCGCGGGCGAAAGAGTTCGGAGAAAATTTCCAAAGTTTTTCCCGTGGGTATATATAGCCCGACCCTGTCGGTGTGACCGAGTGGATCAACTCGGTGGCACCGAGATGCATAACTGCTAGCAGTTACAGCAACTTGGTGTGACCGAAAAGTTCAAATCGGTTGCACCGAGGTTGAAAACCTAGATCGACTTAGTGATCTCGGTATGAGCGAAATGGAAGAATCGGTCAGACCAAAACACCCAAAGAAGTTTTGGAAGTTTAAGTCTATGACGAATCGGGGACTCCGAGGGCTCCTCAAACAGAGTGGTTCGAATCTGACTTGATCAAATTTTGTGATGTAGCATGAATAGAGTTTGAGACAAGAAAAGCTTAGATAGCTAGAGAAGGTTCTTAGGCATTCTTGTCCATCCACTTGGCAAAAGAAAAAGAAACCAATCAATCAAAAGAACAAGTGGATGTCCTTGAATGAGTAAAATATGCAACCAACATGCTCACACAATAAAATGGCAAATGAAATACGTGGCAAAGCATGCACAACCAATTCTAGCATCTATCAAGCAATTGGCGATGACTAGGTCATCTATATATGAGTATATTGACTTAGGAGTCAAATGAGAACATTTGATCATAGGTCATACCCATCGTTTAAGCTCAAGTGGGGTTGCCACTTTTACATAAAGCATTGATGTGTTCACACCATTAGAGTTGCTTTAACTCAATTCTTAGAGTAAAGATCCCCCTAGATGTGAGATCCCCCCTAAGAGGGATGAACTAACCTTGGGTTTCGTCGATGATGACTTCATGTAGGTGTTGAAGATGTGGATGATCAATGTTGATGTAGATCATTTGGAGCAATCCTTTGGAGTGAGTTGCACTTTCAATACCTACACAGGTTAGTCCCACAAGGAACAACAAGGATATCCATAGACATAGAGTGATGCATACACAAGATGATGTCTATGAAAGCATTAGGTTACCTTGTCCCTTCTCTTACCAACAAGAGGGTTTGTGACTCCTTGAACTAGTGCAAGATGTGGAAGTTGATTGCACTTGTTATTGCCAAAATGATATGAGTGAAATATGTTGGTGGAGTCACCCTCAAGAACTCTCTAGTTCTTCTTCGTCGGGATCCACATCATCTTGATGGGAATCCTTGGAGTTGTAGTTGTACTTGATGAAGTAGAACTTGATGTAGTCTTGGGAACCCACTTGACCAAGGCCTTAGGAGCTTCTTCAAATGCATCAATCTCCTCTTGAAGCTTGTCCTTGCCTTTTTGCTTGTGGTCTTGTGGTGGAAGATCATCTTGAGCTTGTGTCCCTTTGAAGGAAGTAGGATCATACTTCTCTTATTGAGGAACAAACTTCGTCTTGGGGTATTGATCTTCTTCCCACTCAACTCCATTGGCATTGAACTTTCGTTCAAAACCAACACCTTGGTTCTTCCGGTGCCTTCCTTGCTTGCGTACAATTTCCTCGAATTGCTTACTCCCGGCAAGGTTCTTGTAAACACATTTCTCTATAATTCCCTTCAATAAGCTATTTTCTTGCTCAAGTGTAACTTGGCTAAGAGAATCATTAGTGGAATCAAGAGAACTACTAGAAGCAACAACATTGGATTTAGCATGATTATTGTTACTACTAGAGGAAGAATCCTTCTTGTTCTTGTTACTAGAGTTGACTTGAGGCATGTAAGTAGATAAGAGTAAACGCTTGGCAATGTAAGAAGAACTTTTCTTACGAGGATCATCATTGATTGCCTTTAAGAACTCATGCTCTTGCTCAAGGTTGAGTTTTTCAAAGCGTAACTTCTCATGAGTCCTTAAAAGTTCTCAATGATCTTCTAAGATAGTTTCATGAGCTAACTTAAGAGTGTTTAGTTCTTTAGTTAGAAGCTCAATCTTCTCCTTATCATTGTCATTCGTTTTATCTTGATTAGCATGATTAATTGACGTTTCATCATAGTATTCATCACTAGAGTTGTCAACAAGTAAATCATCATCACCTAACAAGTCATCTTCATCACTATTGAAATCAACATACTCAGGGTGTGATACCTTTGGGCCTTTAGCCATGAAGCATCTTCCAAGTCCTTCATTTGGTGAATCAAATATGTCATAGGAGTTGCTTGACACAAGTGCTAGACCGGCAACACCTTCATCTCGAGTATATTCGGAGTCGGAGTGATAGCTTCTCTCGGATGATTGTCGGAGTCAGAGCCGGATACCCATTACCAACATGAGCTTGATGTCTTCGTTTTGTGTAGCTCCTTGATGACTTGTCCTTCTTTTCTGAATCCTTGCTTCTCAGGGATGTTCTTCATTCATAATGATCATATCTACTCCTCTCTCTTGGTGGTGATTCTTCTTTTCTACTTTTCCTCTTAGGTGATTCTTCTATTCTTTTGTAGGGTGTCGTACACTCATTGGAATAGTGTCCGGGTCTTCCACAATTGTAGCAATTACGCTCTCGACTAGAAGATCTTTTGTCATTGTAGGACCTTGACTTGGACCTTCTTTCTTTGCTTCTACTCTTGTAGAATTTGTTGAAGTTCTTCACCATTAGGCTCAATTCTTCATTGAAGGTTTGTTTCTCACTTGATGATGTGGGAGCTTCACATGAGGCTTTGTAAGCACCACTTGACTTGTTGTGGAGCTCCTCCTTATCCTTGAGTGACATCTCATGAGCAACAATTCTTCCAATAACTTCTGTTGGCTTGAGATCTTTGTAATTGAGCATCATTTGGATCAACGTGCACACGTTATCATATTTTCTATCCAAAGCTCTTAGGATCTTCTTGATGATGAACTTGTCGGTCATCTCCTCACTTCCTAAGCCGGCAATCTCATTTGTGATAAGAGCAAGCCTAGAGTACATTTCAGCGACACCTTCACCATCCTTCATTTTGAACTTGTCAAGCTGACTTTGAAGCACATCCAACTTGGATTCCTTGACGGAGTTGGTACCTTCGTGCATATCAATCAAAGTATCCCAAATTTCCTTTGCATTCTCAAGATGGCTGATTTTGTTGAATTCTTCGGGGCACAATCCATTGAAGAGGATATCACAAGCTTGAGCGTTGTATTGCAGCATCTTCAACTCTTCCGCTCTAGCTTCACGGTTCGGTTCTCTCCCATCAAAGAATTCACCTTGCAAGCCAATACACACAATAGCCCAAACGGCGGGGTTATGTCCAAGAATATGCATTTTCATCTTATGCTTCCAACTAGAAAAGTTAGTACCATCAAAGTAAGGACCTCTACGGTGATAATTTCCCTCGCTAGATGCCATACTCTCCTAGGTTGTGAAACCAAGGCTATGACCACCAAAAGCTATGGAGATCAAAGAAAATGGAGACCAAGGCTCTGATACCACTTGTAGGATCGAAAGTATGTCTAGAGGGGGGGTGATTAGACTACTTGACCAACTTTTCCCAATTTTAGTCTTTGGCAGATTTTAGCTAACTTAGCACAAGTCAAGCAATCTTAACACAATTCAAGCAAGCATGCAAAGAGTATATGAGCAGCGGAAAGTAAAGCATGCAACTTGCAAGAATGTAAAGGGAAGGGTTTGGAGAATTCAAACGCAATTGGAGACACGGATGTTTTTGTCGTGGTTCCGATAGGTGGTGCTATCGTACATCCACGTTGATGGAGACTTCAACCAATGAAGGGTAACAGTTGCGCGAGTCCACGGAGGGCTCCACCCACGAAGGGTCCACGAAGAAGCAACCTTGTCTATCCCACCATGGCCGTCGCCCACGAAGGACTTGCCTCACTAGCGGTAGATCTTCACGAAGTAGGCGATCTCCTTGCCCTTACAAACTCCTTGGTTCAACTCCACAATCTTGTCGGAGGCTCCCAAGTGACACCTAGCTAACCTAGGAGACACCACTCTCCAAGAAGTAACAAATGGTGTATTGATGATGAACTCCTTGCTCTTGTGCTTCAAATGATAGTCTCCCCAACACTCAACTCTCTCTTACAGGATTTTGATTTGGTGGAAAGAATATTTGAGCGGAAAGCAACTTGGGGAAGGCTAGAGATCAAGATTCATATGGTAGGAATGGAATATCTTGGCCTCAACACATGGGTAGGTGGTTCTCTCTCAGAAAATGTATGCTGGAAGTGTAGGCACGTTCCGATGGCTCTCTCCATGAATGAAGAGTGGGTGGAGGGGTATATATAGCCTCCACACAAAATCTAACCGTTACGCACAACTTGCCAAACTCGGTGGGACCGAATTGAGAAAGTCGGTCGGACCAATTCAGCAAATCTAGTGACAGTTAGGATTTTCGGTGGGACCAACATGCAACTCGGTAAGACCGATATGGTTAGGGTTAGGGCATAACGTAATATCGGTGAGACCGATTACACAAACTCGGTGGGACCGATTTTGGTAATAAGCTAACCAGAGAGTTGGTCAGGTAAACTCGGTGGGACCGGTTCGCTCATTTCGGTGAGACCATAATGTTATGAAAGGGAAACAGAGAGTTTACATTGCAATCTCGGTGGGACCGATCGCTCATCTCGGTGGTACCAAAACGTTACGAAGGGAAACAGAGATATTACAATCCCATCTCGGTGAGACTGAGATCCCTATCAGTGAGACCAATTTGCCTAGGGTTTGTGGCAGTGGCTATGACATCTGAAACTCAGTGGCGTCGGATAGAAAGAATCGGTAGGGCCAAATTTGACTTTTGGTTTAGGTCATATGTGGATGTGAGAAAGTAGTTGAGGGCTTTGGAGCATATCACTAAGCACTTTGAAGCAAGAACCTCATTAAGCAACACCTCATCCCTCCTTGATAGTATTGGCTTTTCCTATAGACTCAATGTGATCTTGGATCACTAAAATATAAAATGTAGAGTCTTGAGCTTTGAGCTTGAGCCAATCCTTTTGTCCTTAGCATTTTGAGGGGTCCACTTTTCTCATCCATGCCATGCCATTCATTGAGCTTTTCCTGAAATATTTATCTTGGAATAATGTTAGCTCAATGAGGTATATGTTGTTAGGAATTACCAAAACCACCTAGGGATAGTTGCACTTTCAGGATTACAACACCAGCACATCCTGTCATAATATACCAGAACTTCCATTGTAAGCTTACTTGAACTTCATAGTGTATATTTTTTCATTTGTATTCCATCTTGCACATTTATTGAATACTTCACCAACACAGCACTTCCTCTCATTATATACCAGGACTTCTGCAGAAATATTAGTTGAACTTCACAATTTATTTTTTTCCATTTTTATTATTTCTTGCTCTTTCATGAAATACTTCACCAGCACCTCCTGTCATACTATACGAGGACTTCTGCAGTAAGTTTACTTGAACTTCTACTGTATAATTTCTTTGAAAGTTCAACAGTAAAAGTTCAAGTAAGCTTCTTCTCCCTAAAATACTGTTTCAAAAGTGGAATAACATTCTGCACATTGACATGACATAATTTTGCTTTGTTTAATTGACCTAGTCTTATTGTTCATCAGCCTTGCGCTCCTCCTAGGCTTTGGTTGTAGTGGTTTTTGCTTGACATGTACCTCTTCCTCTTCCTCTTCATCTTCATCTTCCTCTTCATCTTCCTCTTCCTCTTCCTCTTCGTCGTCCTCTTCCTCTTTGTCGTCCTCTTCCTCTTCATCGTCGTCTTCCTCTTCCTCTTTGTCTTCCTCTTCTTCCATGGTGTCTTCATCTTCGTCTTCCTCTTCATCTTCCACCACTTTCTTGTTGATGGCTCTGGGTTTTGCTTTCTGTTTCTTCTCTGGCTTTTTGCTTGTCTTTTCAGCATCAGTGCGCTTTGGGCATGTTCTTGCATTATGTTGTTCATACTTCTTGCATATGCTACAAAATCTGCTGCTTGCTTTCTGTGGGTGTGGTCCCTTGTTTTGTTTTGTAACTTTGGGCTGCTGTTTTTGAACTTTGGGTTGCTTGACCTCCTCTGTATCGTTTCTTTCTAAGAGTGTTGGACAGGTGAGCTTGTTGTGTCCTGCAACCTTTTTGCACACACTACATTGCATGTGTCCAAGTGGCACTCCGTTCCCATCGAGCATGACGACTCTTCCTGCAGGTGGTGCCTTTATTTGAGCTCTCTCACTTTTCTTTGCTGCAGAAATTTTCTTCCTACCCTTTGTTTCAGAGTACAGAGGCAGTTTCATCGTCTCTTGCTGCCGATGCTGCATTAGTTGGTCAACACCCTGCTTGGATTGGTTGGCTTGAGCAGTGGCCTGGAGCATTTCAGCTGCATAATAATGAAGGTCATCTTCAATTTCAGCATCCTCTTCAGCCATCCTTTGGTCAGCATCTGCTCGATTTGCTGAATGTATTGCATCAAGCTCTTCCACTAGCCTCTTGAGGACATAGAAGGCTCTATCATATTGTTGGTCACGTCTCATCGCTTTCTTATTAACCATCAAATTTAGCTCCAGCAAGATGTCTTGCTTCGATAGTCTTGAGCTGCCATCCGATGCAGTCGTGTTGTAGTCCCTTGTATCAAATGTTGGTTGTGATCTTGTAGTCTTTGTGTACCATTTGAGGATATACTTGTCTAGAAATTTGTCAGGCTTTAGGTGGTCCAGTATGTTCATGATGTGAAGGCAGAAGAGGCTTGCATTTTTGTGATGAATGCAGAATACATAGTTTGTGAGCCAGCAATGAGTTTCATCTATTTAATATGATACTACTAGTTTAGGAATTTAATGAGCTTGTTTTTTCACTCACCTGTGTGTGTCCATAGCTTGCATTCACACTCGTATATTTTATTATCAAGGTCAGCTACTACCTGGAATTCATGCTTTGACCAGGCAAATCTTTCTTCATCATCATGGCCAGCCTTGTTGTGGTAGTACACAAGGTACTTAGTGGCCTCTACTGTAGGCTTTGCGCGAAAAAGCGTCGCTTTTCTCATCCTAGTCCTCATCTCGGTGTACACGGCTCTCTTGTACTTGATAGCCATGTATTCCTCGTAGCCGTAGGTTGTTTTTGTCACAGGATTGGTCTGCACACATGTCAAGAAATAAGATATTAGTCCTAGCAGAGTCATTTTTTTAAAATACAATATGCACATGTTGAAGGAAGTCATAATATGATGGGGATGTTTTTTTGTCTTTAATACCATGCTGGTCATTGTTTGCTTGTTCTCCTTCTGCATCCGAGTTTGTATGCATGCATTTACCCGCCTAGCAAACTTGTGTAGGTTCTGGGTCCCCTAGACAAACCCTCTCTTGAGCATGAGATTCATGCTCTCGCTTCGTTGTGTGGAAGTCATTCTAGCACAGAAAATATTATTGTAATATGCTGAAATCCACATCTTCCTATCATTCCAGAGATGCATCATTATCTGGTCATTCTGCAGGTTGAACTTCTGCACGAGTGTAGCCCAGGCAGTTTCAAACTCTGTAGGCATTAGCGGCCAGTTCAAGATCACTCTGAACTCCTGTTTGAATGTGTCATACTTTTTGTACAGCAACGCAAGGTATTCCTTGAACTTATTCAGGATGTGCCATCGGCATAGCTTGTTGACGGTGTTTGGGAACGATTTAGGTATAGCTTTCGCCATCGACGGGCATTGGTCTGCATGAATTAAAAAAAGTGAAACTTTGCTTCTTTTTACTGATGGTGAACTTATGCTGTACAAGTACTTGAACTTCACATGTAGCAGTAGGACAAACAAATAATGTGACATATATTTTTTCTTACAGCAGTTTTGTTGAACTTCTGTGGTACTAGTGCTTGAACTTCACATACATAACTATATTTTTCGTGAACATGTTTCATGTGTTTTTTCTTGCAGTAGTGTCCTTGCACTTCTATGGTTCCGCTATTTGAACTTCACATCCTGAACTATATTTTCTCTAAACATGTGACATATAATTTTGCTTCTTATACTGTTTTTGTTGGACTTCTGTGCTAACAGTGGTTGAACTTCTTGAACAACATTACTTTCAGAAAAAACCAGTGTACGCAGATACAGACCCATAGACTGTACAATTGATGAAACTTGTAGAGTTTTTTTTTGAACTTACCTGTTGGAATGCAAGCTGGATGTTTGTTGTTCATGCACCGTACAAATGTATCGAACAGCCACTTGAATGACTTTGCATCTTCATCTCTAATCAGGGCAACAGCAAATATCGTTGACTGCAAGTGATGGTTTGTTCCAACAAACACTCCCAGAGGCATATGAAATCTGTTGGTCTTGTAAGTTGTGTCGAATGTGACGCAGAAGCCAAAGTCTTGATATCCTCCTCGACAACTTGCATTGGACCAGAAAATGTTTTTAACTGTTTTGTCGCTGTCTACTTGTATGTCATAGAAAAACTCATCATTGATGGCCTTCATGTCTTTATAGAAAGATACAAGTTTTAATACATCATCCAAATCATCTTTCATTGCATTCGTTGCTTTCCTACAAATTATATGCAAACATGCATTTTGTTATCTTTGCTAGTAAAGGGTTGTGATTGAGGATGTTATGTACATTGTAGTATGTGCATTTTTTGAAATACTTACTGGTTTAGTAGGTCTCATCCGGTCATGCTTAGGAAGTAGCTTCCATCTTCATTTTCAGATAGCATGGACATGATTGTTGTATGCTTGAAATCGTGGTACTGCAGGAGCTTTACGTACTTGAGAATAGTGGGGTCATAATTCTTGTGTGAGTGCAAGAATACCAGCATGTCATCAGATTGCATGAGGTGGTGATTATGATTGTACTCAATGTCCACTACCAAACATTGTCATCCTGCACCTTCACCCTCATTCTTGCATTGCAGCCTATCCTCTGCGATGTTTTGTTTAGTTTCCTGTCAGCCTCTGAAACAGAAGTTGTGTGTTTCCCTTGGAACGCGCAAACAAAATACTTGTGATTTTCATTCCCTCCCGTCTTCCTGATTCCAAAACCTACGTGTCTAGCGTATCTGTTATAAAACTCCATTGCTTTCTCTACATTCTGGAATCGCATTTTTAGTCTTGGTATTAGATAATCCGGGAGATCCGGCATCTGCAGAAAAAGAAAAAATAATGCAAATGGCACGTTAAAATGCAGTTTATGATCTTGTTATCCTGGAGGGAGTATAAAATTGGCAGATGATACATGATGCATATATAAACACCTAAATTTTTGTTTCACTTAGGTGCGTGTATGATCGCAACTCCACTGGAGTATGCTGCTGGCCCTCTGGGATGGGGCACGGCGGAGTTATCATAGCAGGATGCAGGTGTGGATCACAAGGAGGAAGGAGGGCTGAAGATGGCCTCTCTCTTGTTTGCATCCTTTTTTGCTTGAGGTGGTTGTGGAGGCATTGCGATCCTGGTTTTTGTTTGCTCTCTTGTTTTGTGAAGCAATCCATCTACCTTTTGTCCCGTACAATTCTGAGTTATAGCAGCAGCAGCAGCATCCAACAGTGGTAGTGTGTAGAGCACTCTTCTCCGTGTGTGTGTTCCTGTTGGATTTATCATGGGATCCGGTTTAGTTGCTTCCCTTTGTCATTGATGAGGCACACCAGGATAACCTCCAGAGTTACACGCAGGACTTGAGCTAACCCCCTCCTCAATCAGCGTGCTTGGGAGTCTGCTGGTGCATACAAGAATCCGCATGGGATTTTCGGCGTCACCCAATTAGGTGGAGGCGCAAAATTGTCTCCATGTGTTTCTAGTGTCATCCAAATTTGGTGTGGAGCAGGTGGTGTGACCCATTGAGGGGGTGGTGCAATGCGTACAGGCTTAGGATTGTGTATTTGTTGCTGGGAACTTCTAAGCTTCTTCATGCGTCTCTCATCTTGTTGACATAAAAGGAAACAATGTTTATTAGCACACATGTTACATCTGCCTATAACTTTGTAACTGAACTAAGCATTATTCACACCCTGAACTTCTAATTTGCGAAGGGGAAATACTGTCTACAGCTAAAAAAGGCTGAACCTTCATGAGTTTGAACGCTTGAACCACTAGTGCATACAAACCTGATCTTCATGTGATCACATGTATGTTTTCTTTTCTATTTTATTTTTTCACACAACCAGGTACATATCAACCTAGACTGAGGCTCACATAGTAGTTGAACTTCACATGGCTATTCACATGTGAATGCAGGCAGGGGTTCCTCTGCTTTGTAACCTGGACTGAGCCTCACTTACTAATTGAACTTCACATGCCTATTCTCATGTGAATGCAGGCAGGGGTTCTTCTGCTTTGTAACCTAGACTAAGGCTCACTTACTAATTGAACTTCACATGGCCTCACTTACTAATTGAACTTCACATGGCCTCATGTGGCTTTAAGAAAATAACAACAGAAGGAAGGAAGTTCAACCATACCCTGACTAGAAGTTCGGCCAACCTTTTTTCGGCAGTAGATAGGCCACCTTGAGAGCAATTCGTCAGGGAGCTAGGAGAGGAATTATGTGGCAATCCATGTATTGCAGAGGACGCGAAGTTTGTCTGCACGAAGAAACAAGGTCAGGCAAGGAAAGATTGAAGGAGAAGGCAAGAAGTGGGAGGAAGTTCATCTACCATTGCTGGATTTGAAGGCACCACCGATGCCACCTCCGCCGCGGAGTTGCTCTATTCGCCGTAGCTTGCATCGGGGCCATCATCTGCTCTGTGAAGGCGTCATGTTGTGAGGATGGAAGGAGGATCAGGCTTGCAGAAGTCCATGGCGGCTTCGCCGCATCCAGGCGACGTGGGCTCCCTCGCGCTAGCGTACGCTGACGCTCGCTCGCCCGCGCCGGTGGTCGGCCAGGAGGTGGGACGGAGGTGTGGCGGCGGATCCGGTCGACCAGGAGCTGGAGAAGGAGGGGAGGCGGCGGATCCGGTCGGCCCGGAGCTGGAGACGGGGGGAGTTGCCGGATCCGGCGAAGTTCAGCAATGAACCACGGCGGGAGGTCAGGGATCGAGGGGAGGAGCGGCGAGGAGGGGGTGGGGGAGGGACTACTCGATCGGGATCGGTGTCCCAGGTGGATTCTGTCGGGATCAGGATTGGGCCGGGCCGGCAGTCCAGGGAAGTTCGGGAACCTGTCTTCGGGCCCTATATAGGGCGTATATATATATATATATATATATATATATATATATATATATATATATATACATATATATATATAACCCTTGTAGGTACTTGGATGAGCCTAAATCTATGAGATTGCAAATCACTCACATCTTGAGCAATTTATACATCACCAAGTATCTGTGCTTTGGTTGTTGAAATCAAGGAAGCTTGAACACACTCAACATATCCTTTAACTATTTCAATATGTCGAATTTCACGATTGTCCATTTTGTTACACAAGTGCTATTCCTTACAAGACTAACCCATGTAGGAAGATGAGCTTCAAATCCTAAAGGATGCTCCCAACTCTACATCAACCTTGAGCATCCAATGTAAGTTCAACTACATGACCAAGTTCAACAACAAACCCAAGGTATATCATTCCATCTTCGAGAAGCTTTGCTCCAAGTCATGAGTCAAAGCAACTCACCAAGATGTGAATACATCAAGATGCTTAAATGAAAAATGACAACCCCATTTTGAGCTTAACGATGAGTATGACCTATGATCTAGTGATCTCACTTGACTCCTAAGTCAATACACTCTAACATAGGTGACTTTGTCACCGACCCTCTTTAGATGAAGTTCTCTAGTGTAACCCTTGTCTTAGTTGCATTTTCTTTGCATTTCTCTTGCTAGAGTGTTTTCTCTTTGTTTATAAAAAAATTCATCTAGATCTCCTTTTTTGTTGTTTTGTTTGTCTCTATATCTAAAGTTTAATTCATTGCAAATCTTTATGAAAATTCCTTGAAAATCATTGTGAAATTTCATTTGCAACTGAGCTGAGTTGACAAAATATTTCCTCTGGAGTGACCTCAGTTCCACCGATTTAAGCCTATCGAGCTCACTCGGTCTCACCGATGCGCACCTTCAGTGGCTCTGCTATCTCGGAGTCACCGATTGAACCATATCGACGCCACCGATTTCACTACCGAAACTTTCTGCCATCTTATATTTCCTATTTTCTTATATTTCCTATTTTCTTCAACTACATTATACTTTCTTGTGTCTCTCAAGGATCATACTCACTTGAGTCATATCCATGAAAACTACCCTTCTTGTAAATTGGTGTCGAAGGGGAGAGAGAGCACAACAAAGCATGTTATCTCAAAATTCTTTTAAGAAAGGAAGAGAGATGCTATGTTATCAGAGGAGAGAGGTCACATGTCTTTAATATGGGAAAGACATGTTCGTATTTGTTTTTAGATGTTTTTGGATCTTATCCATTTCTGCTCTGATTGATCTATTTATCTCTGCTCTGATTTTACCTCACCCTACCTTCTGCCATTATCCAACGTTTGATTCAAGGGAGAAAGAGTCCATGTTTAAGGGGAGAAAAATCCTTAGAATTTATTGTAGATCTTTAGATTTTTGGGGACATTTTATATCTGAATGAAGTACTCATCTATGGTACTCACCTATTACATGTCATCCCAGTCTTTGTATTCTTGTGGATCTTGAAATCCTTCTTGTTTGGATTTTTCTTGTGTTGGTTAACCTTGTTTTCTCAAGATTGCTTCTTCAAGAGTCAGCTCAGGAACTGCAAGGTAAGTATATGCATCACACTCATGTGCATAATACTGTTTGGAAGAGAGATTCATAAACATGAAGATACATCTCACTCAATTCTTTGCTCTGATGCGTATAGCCAAGATACATGTAACTCATTTGTTTCCTTCTCATGATGTGCATTCACATGTAGTTCAATTTTATCATTACATAATTGCACACATATAGGGGGAGCTCATTCATGTTACATGTTCTTCCAAAGCTTTACTTACTACTCTTCATATCATTTACTTGAAGCTTTGATGTATGTTGACATCAATTACCAAAAAGGGGGATTGAAAGCACAAGTGCTCCCTGGGTGATTTTGGTAATTAATATCAACGTATCGTTTGTTGCACTAATGGTTTTATCCAGTATATTTCAGACAAGTTCAACAGTGGAGTGGCAAGGACAAGAGGATGTGGAAACCCTTCAAAATGATAAGGACAAATATTGGCAAAAGCTCAAGACTCTTCATTTCTATTTAAGTGATCCAAGATCACATTGATTCCATAGGAAAGCCAATACTATTAAAAGGGGTTTAGGTGTTGCTTAATGGTCTACTTTCTCAAAGTGCTTAGTGATATTGCTCCAAAACCCTCAGGAACTTTATCCATCCAAATATGTCCAAACCCTAATTCCAAACTCAGCCCCACCGATTCTTTTTTACCCAGAGCCACCGATTTCATTTGACATAGCCACTGCCAGAAACCCTAATGATTTGGTCACACCGATACGGATCTCGGTTCCACCAAGATGGCCTTGTCAGCGCTCTGTGATCTATTGCATTCACTTTGGTCCAACACATTTTATGCACTCGGTCTCACTGAGTTGGCTTGACAGATTCTCCATTGCTTATTGCTTCACTTCGGTCCCACCGAGTTGATCCAATCGGCGCCACCAAGATGATGTTTTCCCTAAGTGCTAGCACATCGGTCCCACTGAGTTGTTCTAGACGGTCCCACCGAGATTCCTAATCAGTGCCACCGAGATGAGTCAAAAGTGTGTAACGGTTGGATTTCATGTGGATGCTATATATACCCCTCCACCCCTTCTTCCTCATTGAGGAGAGCCATCAGAACATGCCTACAATTCCACCATTCATTTTCTGAAAGAGAACCACCTACTCATGTGTTGAGATCAAGAGATTCCATTCCAACCACTCGAATCTTGATTTCTAGCCTTCCCCAAGTTGCTTTCCACTCAAAACCTTCTGCCACCATAGCCAAATCTGTGAGAGAGAGTTGAGTATTGGGGAGGCTATAATTTGAAGCACGAGAGCAAGGAGTTCATCATCTACACACCATCTATTACCTTTTGGAGAGTGGGGTCTCCTAGATTTGTTAGGTGTCGCTTGGGAGCCTCCGTCGTGATGTGGAGTTGAACCAAGAAGTTTGTAAGAGCAAGGAGATCGCCTACTTCGCAAAGATCTACCCAAGTGAGGCAAGTCCTTCGTGGGCGATGGCCATGGTGGGATAGACAAGGATGCTTCTTTGTGGACCCTTCGTGGGTGGAGCCCTTTGTGGACTCGTGTAACCGTTACCCTTCATGGGTTGAAGTCTCCATCAACATGGACGTATGATAGCACCACCTATTGGAACCACGCCAAAAATTCTCCGCGTCTCCATCGTGTTTGCACACTCCATTCCCATCCCTTTACATTCATGCACTTGCATGCTTTACTTTTTCCGCTGCTCATACTCTTGCTATGCTTGTGTAAAATGTATTATGTGCTTTAACATGTGCTAAACTCAACCTTAACTTTTGCTTGTTAAGGGTCTAATCACCCCCCTCTAGACCCCTCTTCTCGATCCTTTTAGCATTCGTGCCACTCCACATTGAAGCCAACCTAGAGCGGACACAACCTCTCACAGACTCCGCCATTGAAGCGGTGCACCAACCGAGTGTGCCGCCCATTGCACGCCAGATTGAAAACACCTCCTTGCCACATTCAAACATGTTCATTAAACCCATGTGTGTGTCGAGACACTTACTCTAGCCACATGTCCTTTCACGAGCGGGTCGGCAATAACCACAACATCGAGAAAGCTCCTCATGTTAGCCAACTATTTAAAGGAGGCCATACGCGGGACAAGAATCGCACCACTCCACCGCTCCCCATCTCCTCCTTCCTCCATTTTCTTCACCCTTCCGATGGCATCGAACGAGCGGGAACAATAGTCTCCAGGATAAAAGCCGGCTGGGTGGCCTGCCGAGCCTGCAGGATACGAGCCAGGCAACTCGCTGCTCGGCCTTCCTCACCTAGCCCGATGGAGCAAGTTGTTGCTCCAAGCCGCATGCGTGATTCAGCAACTCGCCACTCTAGGCAAGCATGCGGGGGGTCATGGTGAAATCGGCATCATGCCTACCATGCGCGAGGCCAGACGTCGTGCCATCCGCCGTCAATGTTGGCGGAATAGCGCAGGACGGTGGAGAAAGACGCGGAGATCAACGAGTCGGTGGTCAGTGCGCCTTCTCCCGCCGTATCTGCCAACATAGAGGAAAAGCAAAACACGGGAGTCCGCTGCCGCTTGGGTCCCAGGATGGCCACCGCCGGAGCATCGCCGGCATGCACGACCGGTGACTTTACCAATTGAGCAAAGACCATTGCCGACCCTAGCCTCGGCTTCACGAAAGAAGAGTAGGCAGCCTTCCCTCCAGAAGCACCCTCTTTTGCCACTCCGATGAGCGGTGCACCTAGAAATAGGGAAGATATGAGGGAAGAACTTCGGGGAGCGGGTTGTCGGACATGGGGAAGACAAAAGGATTCGTCGTGGTAGGCCATAGACTAGTGTAGTGTATCCATGTCATGGGAATGGAGATCTGCATGACCGTATGTGCACATAGTTTTACCTTTTTATTTAAAATATTTTAAAAATATAAATGTTTTCATCCGGCTTGCACGAATTTCGCCCGGTTAGTTCACAAAGTTGTTGAAATGTATGTTGCAGTGTTGGATGCCCGCCTCCCGCTT